>NC_045554.1:27549551-27642051 GCF_009769535.1 Thamnophis elegans
GCTTTGTGGAAGGTGTAGTTCTGGAAGGCAAATGTGGGGCTCGCCGGCAGCTTTCTCCTAACCGGGAAAACCCTGTTGTGGACTACAACTCCCAGCACTTTCCAGCAGCACTGCTGTGAATAATAGGAATTGCAAGTTGGAAGCCTCTCTAAAAGTATAGTATCCAACTTGATAAAAAGCTAAATTAGTTATAATAGGGATTTTCTCGCAGCAACTGTGAATGTTGGAGTTTACACGTTATTTTATATGATTATAAAGAATAAACATTTATACAACCAAGATGCTTATTATTGCACTTTTAAGAAGAGATTGGACAACTATTTGCCTGAAATGGTATTAGGCTTGAGCAGAGGGTTGGACTAGATGACCTCCAAGGTCCCTTTCAGTGCTTCCATTCTGTTCTGTTCTCTCATTTATTTTGTTCAGAATAAGAATGCTTGGGAATATTATATATTTACATATTAAAATCGTTCTGTACTTTGCCATTCTGTCCAAAATGCAGAAAATATTTTTATTCATGCGTCTTTCTGCCATGTTAATTCATTTACTGTATATTTTCTCTTTTGTATTCTTAATTACTCTGTTGCTATGTTTTAAACTCTACAGATTTATTTCTATTTAGCTGTTGTGATTGCTAGTCCTAATGGAAGCAAAGGATACCGTGTAAATATATATATAAACAAGAGCCACAAATATTTCCATAGGAGTAAGACTTTACTAGAGCAAACACTTGTCAGTTCAAACCACTTGACATTATGGCTAAGACTTTAAAAGAAAAAAAAAAGATGATCCAGTTCAGTTTGATATCATGACTATAACTCCAGGTCTAACACATAGTAGAAAGTTCTGCTCACTTAAAAACAGAAGGTTCCTTCTCTATTTGCTTTGAGGACTAAGTAACTTCTGACTTATCTTTTTAAATAGTTTTGCACAGCCAGCAAATCTGCTAGTTGAAGAGGGGGGAAGTATCAATTTATTCATGTGGCTAGATCGCTCAAAATCTTGGAAGCTTGTTATTACATCTAATAAAAAACCAAGCCATGCTGTGGCATCTTTGCCTTTGTTTTAGAATATTAAGCAAAGAGTTTGTCCACCATGATTTATGGCTTTCAACGCTGTGGGTTTATTTACCAAACCATGGTTTACAAATTCAGGGCCAAACAAGTATACAAACCGGGTCTAACAGCTGCTAGCATTGTTCATAACCCTTACTTGCTGCTTTACTTTTACACCACTGTACAATTTTCATTCCTATGTGTCCTGTCCCCAAAATGTTGGGAAGCAGAGCTGGGGTGTTTTTTTTGTTTTTTGTTTTTTACCAATCCTGGTTCAATGGTCTCTAAGGTGTGGGAAGTATACCCCAAAAGGACAGTGCCAGAAACCTCACTACACCAGAAACCTCAGAAAACAGTGCCAAGAGACTTTAGCCAGCCCTTCCCCCATTAAGAAAACCCCAGGCAAAAGCACCACCTGAAAGGAACACTTAAGTAGAGCCATTAAGATAAGGGGAATCAGGCTAAAAATAAATTCTCCAAGGTAAACCGAAACTCCAGCTGAGTCTCTTGGCACTATTTTCTGAGGTTTCTGGTGGTGTGAGGTTTCTGGCCCTGTCCTTTTGGGGTATACTTCCCATAAAGGCTACAAAAAAGAGGAGACAGCCCCCCCCCAACCTCATGTACCTGTCTTAACTCGGGATAACTGTGCCCTGATTCTAGAGAGCACATCCAACTCAAAAGAGACCAGCAGCAAACAGTTCATCAGCCACCCTGTCTGGGGAGAAGACCCGTATTTCCGTGACAGCTTTCACAGAAATTAAACCTAATGGATGCTTAAAATTGTTCACGGCCCTCTTGCAACTGGTCAATCGGCCCATTTTAGATACACTGTAGGACCACTCTTTCCCCAGCCAGCCAGCAGTGGGAGGGAATAAGAAGACATATTTTTCCCCATACAGAAGAATTCATAAAATAACTTCATCTACAGCTACGGTGCTAACAATCGTCCTGTTTACCTCAGTAAAATAAAATAAAATCCAGAACAGTTCAGAATTTGTCTCCTTTCCAGAGATTAACACTTCTAGAGCAAGACAGTTTGGGAAGTTGTGAAAGAACCTGTATAGCAGGGGTGTCAAACTCAAGGGCTGTGAGCCAGACCCAGCCTACGGGATGCTTAGATCTGGCCCATGGGGCCACCCTGGAAACAGCGAAGGACTGGCCCGCGGTGTCTCTGTCAGTGAAAACGGAGCTCTGGAGGGCCTCACATGGCCCTCCGGAGCTCCATTTCCGCTGGCAGAGGGCTGCAGGAGGCCATTGCAGCCAGAAATGGAGCTCAGGAGCCCTTTTTCGCTGGCATAGCACTCGGGCCACTCTATGTGCTCCTGACACAAGTGATGTCGAGCTGGCCATACCCACTCTGGCCCCGCAAGGTCAAACAGAACCCTGATGCGGCCCTCCATGAAGTCGAGTTTGATGCCCTTGCTGTATAGCAACCCTTAGCCTTGTAGTGAGGCTGAAAAGTCAAGGACTCTGGGCCACCAACACCCCCGTGAGACAGCCATGTCAAGTCGAGATCCTAACATCCATCACAGCACTGACCACTAAGTAGACGCCATACACATACAACAACATGATTTCCTGATAAAAGCACAAGATCACACTGGTTTGAAGAAGGAAATCTCCGCTGAACAGTTGTATCCTGAGATAGCTTTGAGGGTAACATTGCATCAAACTCCCATCAGATATCATTCAGTGTGGGTTGATGAGCGTAGTAGCCCAGCGCACGAGGTTGGAGAAAGTTGATCTGCGACGCCCCATTGGCAGCTATTTCTTTCTTTTTTGCTCTTCTGGAACCCAAGTTCTTCAACAACTCAATTTCTCCGTCACCTACAGCTTTCTTCGGACTTTCATGGAGGAGCCACGAAGAACTCTACATAAATGATGCCTCGGGGTGGAGAATACTATTCCGGCTCTCTAAAAGTTTGTTTCAAGGGTTTTCTTTCAGCTACGTCTAAGCTAAACTTCCTTCGAATCTCAAGTACATGATTTCAAACAAATAATGCTGTCAACTTGTAAAGCATTTCCATGCCTATTATCAAGTTGACATTGGAAGAAAGAGGGGGAAGAATTCCATGCAAACCTTCGACCAGGGTCGGAATCTCAGATTTTTACAGCAGGTGTGTGAGGCATGAAATTTTACAACCTGCTGCAGCACTTCATTGGTGGGTGTGATTTACGACACAGACTGAGGGGAGGGGAGACACAGGGGTAAAGTTCAGCCACCATTAAATGGAAATCAGATCTGTCTCTGTGGCAGGAAAAGCCAAAATGTTGCTCCTAATAAATGACTGGATTTCTTTTGAACTTTGTCTTGAGGCTCGTAAATTAATTAGGGCATCTTTTGGGAACCTCACAAATGCAAGCAAGAAAGGATTCCTGTTGTAGCTACAGTCCAGATGTTATCGGTGCTCAAGGCAAGATCTTTGCAGGCATTTTTTTTCAAAGTGACTTCTGGCAATAATTTATCCTGGGTACCATCCAAGCCCAGAACCATTCAGGAACAAACCTTGCAAAAATCATCTGCAAGATAAAAGAAGGGGTGGGATTTTTTTTTTCCACACAGAAGAATTTTATAAGACAACATCATCTACAACTTAAAGGGTTAACGATAATCTTGCTTATCATGGCAAAATAAAAATAAAATCCAAACTGGCTCAGAATTTGTCTCCATTCCAAATCTTCCTATTCCTTCTTTTTCAAAAGGAAAAGGTAGAAACTTTTACAAACCTTGAGCAATGAAATAAATCAAAAGTTAGCAATTAAAGGCTTAAACATATGAAGAACAGTTGCAGGCACTGGGAATGTCTAACAAAGAGAAGGACTAGGGGAGACAGGATAACAGTCTTCCAATATTTGAAGGGATGTCACAGAGAGGAGAGGGTCAACCTATTCTCCAAGGCAGGACAAGAAGCAATGGATGGAAATTAATCAAGGAGAGAAGCAACCTAGACTGGGGGAGAAACTTTCTGACAGTCAGAACAATTAACCCGTGGAACGACTTGCCTACAGAAATCGTGGGTGAGCCATCACTGGAGGTTTTCAAGAAGAGACTGGACAGACTTTAGTCCAAAATGGTAGAGGGTCTCCTGCTTGAGCAGGGGTTGGACTAGAAGACCTCCAAGGTCCCTTCCAACTCTGGTATTTTGTGATCTATCACTGCTCTTTAAGGCAGGGGCTCAACCTTTTTCAACTTTTTTATCCTGAAGAAACCCTTGAAATAATTTTGCAATTCGGAAAATTGAAAATTTCTTCAGGAAACCCTGACATAAACATGGCAACATATACAAAAACTTCACAATGCAGTTCCTCTCTACACTACACAACCCACATTTTACCGCAATAAAAAGCGGCAGGCTGGCAACTGAGTTGCGGTATTTACAAATTCGCAGCAACACAAAAGCTAGTTGTGTGATGCCCAAAATTCAAAACATGGTGGGTTATTTATTTATTTTTTCAATCTCTCAGGGAATCGCATGTGAGAAAGGCTGCTTAGCTCATGTTTAAACTCCTGCCCAATCTTGGGTCTTGTTATGGCCTGCCAGCAGCGAGCGTAGTTGGCAGTAGATTCGGACAGTGAGAAGATTGGGGAGGGACATTGGCCAGTCTTGGAGTCTGGGGAAGGCTCAGATGAGGGCTCTGCGTCGGAGGCAGAGAGGGGGCCAAGGCCGTCTGACAGTTATCAGCTGCCTTCAGAGTCAGAGATCAGTGCGGCAGACGAACAGCTGGAGCCTGTTCCCAGTGTGCGCATGCGCAGAGTTGCCAGACGAAGGGAACAGCTAAAGAACAGGGGTCCACTTGGGAGTAAGGCCACAGGTGGACAATGAATGGCCCCTCCCAGAGGAAATAAAAGAGGAGCAAAAGGAGAGTAGAGTTTGCAGGAGACAATTAATTCGCTTAATTTCGTGATTCTCTGAGACTCCTTGCCAAGTCCTGCAGATATCAGCCTGGCAGCTCTCCAAGTCAGATAAGGTCTGTGACTGTAAATCCTCCCTTGAAAAACTTTACTGGATGTGAATGAACAGAATTCATAGTAAATTCATAAAAGAGGTTTTTGTTGGACAAAGAAGTTTGCTTCATGCTCTTAGGAAGGTCAGGTCTGCTCATCCTAGCAACAGCAAGAGAAAAATACACAGAAGCTACGGAAAAAGCAATCTTACCAAGAGCGTATGTGGCCAATATCCTGTGGTCCTTCGGGAGACTCCGAGGGTGGTGATGGCGTGACAAGCATACTCATCCGGAGAAGGCACGAAAAAGCTCATTTTGGAGAGGGTGCTACTCAGCTTTGTCACGTTGGGGCAAACGAAGAACGGAATTAAGCTCTGGATGAAAATGCCCTGAGGGGCATATTCATAGTGAAGGGATCTACTGAAGTGATCCAGGTAAGTCTGTGGAGAATAAAAGATGAGGAGGGGATCCCCGTTAAAGAAATGAAATTCTGGGTTTAGACTATATAAGAGGGGACCAAGGGTGAACAAGGAGTGACTCCCTAAGTGGTACATTTAATTGATTAACTTAATTAGGCTCATACAACAGTGAACCCATAAAGCGATTAAACAAACTGAGTCGAATATGTTAAGTCATAAAAAATATGCAACCAAGGTGAACCCTGATCAAGATTACCTTATTTTCTTGCAGCTGCTCAGATTTTACCTGATGTGTGAATCAACCAATGAGAAAACTCCAATTCTAACATTAAACTCAGGCTGGACAATTCAAACCTAAATTTTCAAGTTGTAAAAGTTTCAAAGAATCAGGCTATCAAACTCTGGCAAAATGATTAATACTTTGGTTACTGTAGTCCTTTCCTTCCTATCTTCCTTCCTTCCTCTCTTTCTTCCTTCCTTCCCTCCTTATACAACTTATACAATAGCAGAGTTGGAAGGGACCTTGGAGGTCTTCTAGTCCAACCCCCTGCCTAGGCAGGAAACCTTATACTGTTTCAGACAAATGGCTATCCAACATCTTCTGAAAGACTTCCAGTGTTGGGGCATTCACAACTTCTGGAGGCAATTTGTTCCACTGATTAATTGTTCTAACTGTCAGGAAATTTCTCCTAAGTTGCTTCTCTCCTTGATTAGTTTCCACCCATTGCTTCTTGTTCTACCCTCAGGTGCCTTGGAGAATAGTTTGACTCCCTCTTCTTTGTGGCAACCCCTGAAATATTGGAAGACTGCTATCATGTCTCCCCTGGTCCTTCTTTTCACTAAACTACCCATGCCCGGTTCCTGCAACCGTTCTTCATATATTTTAGCCTCCAGTCCCCTAATCATCTTTGTTACGCTTCTCTGCACTTTTTCTAGAGTCTCCACATCTTTTTTACATCGTGTAAACTGAATGCAGTTTTCTAAGTGTGGCCTTACCAAGGCCTTATAAAGTGGTATTAACAATTCACGTGATCTTGATTCTATCCCTCTGTTTACGTAGCCTAGAATTGTGTTGGCTTTTTTGGCAGCTGCTGCACACGGCTGGCTCATATTTAAATGGTGGTCCACTAGGATTCCAAGATCCCCCTTACAGTTACTACTGTTGAGCAAGGTACCACCTATACTGTACCTGTGCATTTTGTTTTTCTTGCCTAAATGTAGAACCTTACTCTTTTCACCATTGAATTTCATTTTTTTAGATAGTGCCCAATGTTCAAGTTTGTCAAGATCCTTCCATTCTTCCTTCCTTCCTTTCCTCCCTTCAAACTGTCATGTCCATTATAGGTAGACTCCATTATAGTCATATTTTGAGGACTATCTGGTAGATAAAATGTGGGGCTTTCCCTAGCTGAAGTCCATGCTCTACCTGAGAACTCACTTTATTACTCTGGGCAAATTATTATTATTAATATTTATTAAATTTATATGCCACCCATCTCACTATCCAGCAACTCTGGGTGGCTTACCTCATAGTAATGTAACAATATAAAACAATGTAAAATTAAAAATTAATTTAAAAAAATTGAGCATTATAAATTAAAACATTAAAATTAACAACAAACTGGATACAACGGGCCAATATGTAAATGGGGGGTAGGGATGTGGTCTTCTCCCAATCTACTAACCACCTCCCAAATGGGGAACTGCTATCAGGCACAAAAAGATCAGGACTATACATTAAGTTGCAGTTCAAAGCTTTAATGCTCAATTCTATGCACAAGAATCTAGACAGCTCAAGTGCAATATTAAATTGGCGTTAGAAAAGGGACGATGGAATTCAGGAAGGATTGATTTTAGATCTTGGGGTCCTGAGCTGGTTGTTTTCCTGCACACATTTCAATGCCTAAAGCAGGCAACATCATCAGTGAAATAGACTTTGGATGGGTCACTGGGACCAGAGCTTAACTCTGCCAAGCTTTTGGATTCATGCTAGACTCCATCTACAGGGAAATTCTCCTGGAATATGTGCTTTGGGCTGTTCTAGGAGTCATGTTTCTATGGTGCCTTCCTATTGGCCAATTGGTGTGTTGATGGCTGATGATTGGCTGTCCTTTCCTTGTGCTGCCAAGTCCTCGGTTCCAAAGTATTTGATAAGCTGGGGATAATTCATCAGTAATTCAACACTATCAGTGTTTATTGTGTTACCGAGTTTGGGTAATGAAACATCTGCAAGAAAACAATCAAGCTCAGAGAGTGCCCAAGTCCCCTCGTTTCAACCCTGAGCTACAAATATTCTCTTTTACTGGACTTAAACCATTTGTGGGAACGCAATGACTCTAGGCTGATGACACGCTTAACTCCACCCTCACCAGCTCTGCCTTCTCTTTTCCTACAATCGCTCTCCTTTTAGTACCTACTTGATAGGGAAATTGTACTCTAAGGATAAAATGAGGGAGCAATCATCTCCTCAGGTGCCGACCAGAGTCCTCTTCACCAAAGGACCAGTTAGGAAATGAACACCCAACTGGCATCCCTTTTCCCCTGTTGACGTGTACCTTGGAGGCCGAATATGCTGTGTACCGGGGACAGGGATTGCAGCAGCTGATAGAAGAAATGTTGACGATGGCCCCCTTCTTCCTCTGCACCATGCCCGGCAACACCAAGTATGCCATCATGTTTGCGGCTCCAATGTTTACATTGATGAACTCCCAAATCTGAGCCTCTGTCAAATTGGTGAAGGAATTGGGCAGAGGGTCAAGGACCCCGACATTGTTGACCAAGACACCAATCTCTTTGTCTTCCAGAACCTTCTTAATGACCGGATAGGCCTCGCGGCCCCTATTAAAATCCGTCACGACAGTCATGGTGCTGATGTTGTAAGTCTCCATGATCTCTTTAGCGGAAGCTTCTAATTCTTCCTGGTTCTGGCTAATCAAGATGAGGTCAATTCCACAACTGGCCAGCTCTTTAGCGTAGGAAAGGCCGATGCCCGAGGTTCCTCCTGCAAGGAAGCAGAGACACATGGGTGTTCTGATCCAGCTCCCCAAACACGACCAACCCTCTGAAGTTAAATCAATGATTTCTTTATTAGGAGCGCCAGCAGCCCCTGAAAAAAGTTTCTCTCTCACCGCAGGCTAACAAGTCCATCTGGCTGGAAGATGAATAGTTGTCTGCCACTGTCAGAGTTCCAAAAACATCTACTTATCTCCGCCCCCTGCCTTTTATCCCCAGGGGTAGGATGGGCCTTTGCGAGCAGCGGTGGCTCTTCCATCCCAAGGACCAACCCACGGATTTCCTTTGCTCTCCTCTCCTCTGCCTTCTGCGCATCCGCGTGTTAGTCACTGGACCCAGCTGTTCCTCTTCTTCCTCATCAGCCACCTTCAGACCTGGGGGCTGTTGACTCTCCATCTGAGGGCTGACGAACGGCCCAGGCTCTGCCTCTGCCTCTCCCTCTCTCTGCCAGCTCCATTCCCTCTTCCCCCTTGAAGCTCCCAGGTTGCCCTGATGCAGACCCTGACTCCCACGCTGTCTCTCCCTGCTTTGATTCGGCTGCTGGAGGGGCCGGCGGCCGACAGGCCACAACAATAGAAGGCAGAAGCAGAGGATACAGGAAATCGTCTTGCCAGGAAGGAAAAATTGATCAGCCAAACCAAACATCTACCAGCGTTTTTCAACCTTGGCAACTTGGAAAACTTCAATTCCCAGAATTCCCCGGCGAGCCTTTTTCTTAGCATTCCCCATTTCAGCTGTAAGTACTCCTTGACTTATGACCACAATTGAACCCAACAATTCTATTGCTAAGCGAGACATTTGTTAAGTGAGTTTTGCCCCCATTTGACTGTGACCGTTTTCTGCCATGGTTGTTAAATGAATCACTGCAGTTGTTAAGTTAGCAACAGAGATGTAAAGTAAATCCCTGCTTCCCCATTGACTTTGCTTGTCAGAAGGTCGCAGAAGGTCGGATCATATGACCTTGGGACACAGCAACCGTCATAAATATGAACCAGTTGCCAAGCATCCGAATTCTGATCTAACAACCATAGGGATGCTGCAACGGTCATAAGTATGAAAAACAGCCATACGTCACTTTTTTCTGTGCCGTTGTAACTTCGAACTATTATTGTCGTTGTAAGTTAAGGATTTCCAGGATTTGGAATGTCCAGTATCCTTCTGTAACATCAGAGCATTCCGGCCAATGCCTCTGGCAGCTTAGCCTTTTCATTCTAACAGTTGGATTTTTCATTCTTTTTTATTATTAATTATTTTATTTTATTTTTGTTACATAATAAAAAGTCTTTTGTGAACAGAGCATTGTCCAAAGTCCTCCTTTAACATTCCCTTCAAAAGACATCATTCATTTTACATTATATTTCCATTATTTCCAATTTTAGCCGTATTACTTTTCTTCTCCTATTTTCCAATTTCTAGTTTTTAACATGTACAGACAATATGATTTTTCTTTCTCTTTAAAATAAACAATTCATCATTTCTTTTCCATCTATTTTCCATTAAAAATATGAATCTTCAAGTTTCAAATTTCAAGTTTTATATAATCAACATAGCATAATTATTTATCAGCTTTAAGGTTCTTAATATAATTTCCACACATTCTAATTAAAACATATTTTTACCCTGTTAACAATCTCTCTTTTTACTGAATCATATCATTCTACTTTTTGTCTATTTCTAAATTTTCTTTCCTCTTTTTCTTCTTTTTGTGTGGCATATATCTTTTCTTCTGTATTTTCCCTCTCACTTTTCGATAGATTTTTTTTTAGTATCTCTCCCCCAAGTTTCTCTTTCCCATCTCCCTTTATTTCTCTCTTTATTTTTGGCTAATTTCTTTTTCGGATGCCCTTTTTTCTTCTCTGCTCTCTTTGTGCCTTTACCACATTGAGTTTTATTTTCCATTTCTACCTTGTTAATTCCTTGTTCATTTACGTTGGTTGTCTGTTCCCATCCTGTCTCTACTTTCAACAATTTTTCTGGTTCCTTTTCTACCTCTTTGTTACCTTTTAATGTTGCTCGTGCACTTTTTAACATTTAGTTGGATGTTTTCATTCTATGTAGGTACCAATTACCAGTTACCAATTATAATATTTTGAATATCCTACTGTTAAACTGAAGGCAGGCATCCATTTTCAGATTTTTCATTTTGCATAGATACAGGCCATTGTTTCTCAACCTTGCTAATTTTAAGACCTGTGGATTTCAATTCCCAGAATTCCCCAGCCAGCTAAGCTGAGCTGGCTGAGGAATTCTGGGAGTTGAAATCCATAGATTTCAAAGTTGCTGAAGTTGAGAAACACTGGCCTGTACCTACACATTATCAGTAGTCCTTCAGAGTTTCATTGGATTTATCAGATTGTAAGCGGAGTTCAAAAACCTTACAAGATGTTGAAGGATGATGTGGCCAGCTTTTCCCAAAGGCTAAATAAAGGCTTGCCGACTATAGAGGCCCCTTGCCCCACAGGATTTAATCAATGGGGGGGGGGGAGCCAATCCACATTATACACTGGAAAAAGGAGTGTGCAGCATCCTTGAACCTCCAATAACAATCCTTGTTATTTTGTTGGAGAAATGATGCATAAAGCCATTGGGGAAGGAGGAGGGGTTTTTCTTACCTGTGACCACAGCCCATTTTCCATACCGCTTGCTTAAGTCAGGCCGGCCAAAGATCCGTGGAACGAAATGCACCCTGATCAGCACGTAGGTATCACTCAAAACGGTGACGCACACCTTGCTCGCATAGAAAGCGCCCACAACCGCCAGCATCTCCATGCAGTAGTGGTAGGACCGTCCGATCTCCCGCATCAAGAGGGAGAAGCTGTCCACCGCAGCCATTGCAACCGAATTATCTTGAAAGAGAAAAACACGAGAGGCATCCGTTAGGACGAATTTATGTGAGGTACAGGCAATCCTGACAAGCACTCGTTTAGCAACCATTTCAAGTTACGCTGACACTGGAAAATAGTGACTTAACCGCCAGTCCTCACACTTAACAATTGCCACAGTATCCCCACGGTCACATCATCATCAGAATTTAGGCTCTTGGCAACTGGCATGTATACATTTTTGCCCAATTTTTGCCTGCAGAATGCTTCTGGAGGTGGGGGAGGTGAAAAATGAGGCACACAGATGCCCTACCTAGCCATCCCCTTACTGCTCCCTCCCATATTTAGGCATACCAGGTGCTTTGACATAACACTTACTTATTTCCTTGGCTCAACTGCCTAACATGTAAAAACAGCCCAGGTTCAAATCCCAGTAAGGGTATGGCTAGCTGATGAGAGCTAAATAGCTTGAAATAGAATTCAATGTGTGTGTGTGTGTCTGTGTGTGTGTCTGTGTCTGTGTGTCTGTGTGTGTCTGTGTGTGTGTCTGTGTGTATGTCTGTGTGTGTGTCTGTGTGTGTGCATATATAACTCTGAAACGCCTCAAGCAATTTCAACCAAACCTGGTTGAAGACACCCCTAAACCCCTCAGGGTGTGTGTTCTGTTAATACAACCTGTTGTGCCTTAAAATGGCTTCTACTGTACTGCCGTAAAATGGTTTCTACTGTACAGCGCAGTGGAGTTGCCATGGTAACAGCTTTACAGGGAGCCACAAGGGGGCTCCCTCTGGTAAGCGGGAAAATCCAACATTAGAAATTATGTTTGGGCCGAACATTTCCCCCCTATAAAACGCCAGGTTATCGGCTAATATATAATAGACTTTCTGTCTTCAGGGCCATTGTCCAACAGGCACCTGCTGACTCGCAAGTCTCTCTATGGATACTGTACCCATGTGCCACAGAAGGGATTGGCAGATATATTAATAGGGCAAAGAGGAAGAAACTGTTTAACTTTCTTGGCATTTCTGAAAAAAGTTATAATGAAAAATTACAAGAAAAAGGACTTAGGCCCACATATGTATGAAATCTCTATGAAAGACTGGTTTTGCAATCGCAATATTTTTCCAAGCCATCTTTATTTTCAAGAATATATGATAAAGAGACACTGACACGCTTTGCAAATGTTACCCTAGAAACCTATAATGGCTTATTGCGATTTCCAGATTTTAGTGATCATAGATCAGAAGAAGCCGGATTGAAGTCGATAGTTGTTTCCAGAAACAAATAATAAAAAAAATATAGGTTGTTGACTGACAAAGGAAAGAAAGAAGCTGAGAATTTAATGAGTCATAATAATAATAAAAAATGAATGACTCCTCTTCAGAAAACAGTGTAATTTTTTTAAAAAACAGGACATTGAAAAAGCAGGAGAATATTTGTCCCAAAGGTGTTTTTTTCAGGAGGCAACTGGACTTTCTTGTTTGTTTGTTTTTTCTTTTTGAAGATGTTTCACTTCTCATCCAAGAAGCTTCTTCAGCTCCGACAGGGGAATGGAAGGATTTACTACCCGGACAGAGCTGAAAAAGCTTCTTGGATGAGAAGCAAAATGTCTTCAAAAGAAATAACAAGTAAGTCCAGTTTCCTCCTGAAAAAGCACCTTTGGGACAACCATGACCTGGAGGACTGAGAATCCCTATAGACTTTTAGCTGTGCAATTTGGGATGAACAGCCTTGGAATAATATGGGAATAGCAATGGATTTCCAGAGGAAAAAATTGTAGACTACAGGAACCATTTGCACTACTCAGGTGACCCTGAAGACACAGGATTCCAAGTGCTTCAAGGACCCTCTCAAAGGATGCAAACGACCAGCTGCTTGCAAAGAATATAAATCCTTCCCTTCCCCATCATCCAGTCAGAGCTGAAGAAGCTTCTTGGATGAGAAGCGAAACGTCTTCAAAAGGGGAAAAAACAAGGAAGTCCAGTTGCCTCCTGAGAAAAAAAGTCCCTTTGGGACAACCAGGACCTGGAGGGCTGAGAATCTCTACAGACAGGACAATATTTCATTTTAAGGTGTTTCTGCCCAACAGAGGACAAAAAGGATGATACAGTCCCCTCTGGTAACCCAACAGGGGGAGCATAGATATCTCCACCTTTAGCACATGTAGCACATTTAGCCAGTACATGGCTGGTGCATTAGCAAACTCATAAACGACATCCTTTCCAAAGGCACACCATTATTGCAAAGCAGGGCATAAGCATCATCTTGAGCACACGGCAAGAATTAATTCCTAGGCTGATTAAGGCAAGCCACTTAAGATAGAATCTCTTTCAAAGATTTTTTTTTCCTTTCCCCTCCTATAAACCCGAACTGAACTTTCTACCCTGGCCCTCCCCATATTCCCCATTGCTGAATCAAGCTAAACCTGGCTGATTTACGTCCCTTTACTCAAAAATTGGAGTCCCTTAATCCAGTGGCAATTGGGTTTCTGGCAGGAACCCCTTGACTAGGTGTCAGAAGGGTCAAACAACTGGCAACTTCAAATCTCAACCAACAAATGCTCTTACACATTGGCAAAAAAACAACAACAACCCCAGAACACAAAATACAAGCTGGGTGGACTGAAGGAATGACCCGGGAATTTACATTTTCTAATTGAGGCAGGCGTCTCTATTCTATTCCGACCTGGCAAACATGATTTTTTGAAAAGAAAGAATCAATCATTTTTTATATTTGTATAGCCATCTCAGATAGGCTGCTGAATAAGATGCAAAAAAATAAATAAATAAGAGGCTCATTCGTCATTGCTTTTAAAATGCAAAAGAAGCAACGGCAAACCCCCAATTTTATTTTGCTTTGTTTGATCTTACCAGGTGTTCTCTGATGCTGGTGGCCTTTGCATCACAATATAACATCTGCACGACTGTAACTTCCTTCTTAATCCAATCTTGTCATTGGTTAAAAACCCTTTCTTTAAGCCGAGTTTGTGTTCTTAGCTAGCAGGAAAACTCGGAACGTGGAGTTTAGAAACAGACCGGCTAATGTAATGGTCCCTGAATCCAATTCCATAGGATTTACAAGCCATTTGTTCCATGTATCCTTCGGAGTCTTTTTTTTCTCTCCTCCAAATGCCCGGCTTCCAGGTCCTGAACGCGGTGTAAGAAAAAGGAATACAGAATTTAAAGACGCCGTGTTTCTACTTTACCTCTGGCGGCCCTTTTCTAAATAAAACTATTTTAAATAATCGAACATTGACATGAATTAATTTGGAGAGACTTCAATTATTTAGAGCGACGCTGTTATACGTATCTTCAAGGAGATTTAAATGTGGTTCAGTGGAAGAGCTACACTACACTTTACAAGAAGATTTATAACCTTCTATCTCCATTAGGACAATCAGGAAAGTTTTTCTTTTACCATTTAATTAGGGAGACTTGAGAAAAACTCTTGGCCGAACTGACGGTAATCGGTGTTGCTCTTTTCTACTGAAGTTTGCTGACTGGGTTTCTGACATGTGAACCCGCAACGTGGTTTGAAGCGTGGGACGTGAGTCTCACCTTTTCATATCTCTAAGTCCCTTGTTTTGGAGCGCTGGAGACTGGAAGCGAGAGACGCCTCCGGCCTCGCCAAATGGGGGGAAGGAGGTAGGCGGAACTCAAACGAGACCAGCTGGCCCGGGCGGCGCGTGCGCGGAGCCGTGCGTGGTGCGTCGTCGTCATGGAAACGGAGAAGCCGTTGGCCAGGAGCCGTTTGAAGTCTGGAACGGCGGCGGCGAAGGGCTGATCTCCGTTTACCCCGCTGCGGGAGGAAGGATGGCCCGCTGAGGAGAGAGTGAGGAGGCTGGGACACAGAGTGATCATTCATATTCACACACTGTTAAAAAAACCATTGATTGAATATTGGAAGTCCTCGTTTTACAACAGTTTCGTCTAGTGACCGTTCAAAGTGGCACTGGAAAAAGGGAGTTCATGACCGTTTTTCACACTTAACGACCTTCGTAGCAACCCTGGGTCATGTGATGCTTGGAAGGAGCTCCTACTTATGACGGTTGCAGCGTCCTGGGGTCACATGATCCCCTTTTATGTCCTTCTGACCAGCAAAGTCAATGGGGGAAGCCAGATTCATTTAACAACCTGGTCACTAAATTATCAACTGCGGTGATTCACTTAACAACTGTGGCAAGGAAGGTCGTGAAATGGAGCAAAGACACTGAACAAATGTCTCGCTTAACGACAGAAATTTCGGGCTCCATTGTAGTTGTAAGTCGAGGACTACCTGCAATCGATCTCATAAAGTTGCCGGGAGGAAAACAAATAGGTTTTATGACCTTTCTTGCCCCTGTTGGTAAGTGAATCACCACAGTTGATGTTTAGGAACATGGTTGTTAAGTGAATTTGGCTTCCCCATTGACTTTGCTTCTCAGAAGGTCGTAAAAGGGAATCACATGACTCTGGGACACTGCGACCGTCATAAATATGAACCAGTTGCCAAGAGTTTTGATCACATGACCATGGGGAAGCTGCAATGGTTGTAAGTGTGAAAAACAGTCGTAAGTCACTTTTTTCACTGCTGTTTAACTTTGCACAGTCACTAAATGAACTGTTGTAAGTCGAGGTTCCCACCTATAAAACTATTTAGTAAGACTTAGTATAATTCTTCTCATCTTTCCTATTATTTATCTCCTTTTCTACGTATAACTTTGTTGCTTGTATCTTTACAGTTTATATTGTTCTATTTAGTTTCCTAGTATGATTTATGTCAATTGCTTATTTAGTATCCTACGACTATCACTAAGTGTTGTATCTTATGCTTTATGCTGAATGTATTTTTATGATGACTATGATCATGATTTACCACTTAGAGTTTCTATGTACACTGAGAGCTTTATGCACCGAAAATGAATTCCTTGTGTGTCCATTCACACTTGGCCAATAAAGAATTCTAAAGCCTATTATAAATGCCTGGTCTTTAGTTCTAGGTGACAGAGCTGAAAATGTATCCACCCGGTGAAAAATCTGGATTAGGAGAGGCTGTTGCAACAGACGGAAACGACCAAGAAATAAAAAACGGCGAGCAGGAAGGCAGCACTTCCAGCAATGGGGACAGCTTAATTAAAGCAGGTAGTGGATCCAAGAAAAGAATGGTTATAAATGCCGTTTGACCATGGAGTAGTAGTAAAGCAGAATGGCTAAACTGCAATCACTGCAGTCTGAAATGTTGCTCTGTATTTTTTCCCCATTTCATTACAATTGGTGTCTAATGGTTCAAGTTTGACTCAGCCTTCCATCTTTCCAAGGTGGGTAAAATGAGGACCCAGATTATTGGCAGATATAGGCTGACTCTGTATAGTGTGGTGGCGTAGAGGTGGAGCTCTCGCCTCACAATCAGGGGGCTGTGAGTTCAATCCTAGGTAGAGGCATATATTTCTCTCTCTGGGCACAATGAAAATATATCTACTAAACTAAACTCCATACTGGCGACAGGAAGGGCATCTGGCCAGTAAACACTCTGCTAGCTCCATTCAGTTGCCCAGACTCCACACCGCAAGGGATTATGGCGTCATTAAAAGATGATGATGAATAGGCTGACTCTAAGCCACTTAGAGAGGGCTGTAAAGCACCGTGAAGCGGTATATAAGTCTAAGGGCTATTGCTATTGCACCTAAGGTGCTACTAGAGGTGCTAAAATGACTGGTGATGCATGATAAGCTCTTTCTTTAAAAAAAATAATTTTCAAGAAGTTACTTGGATGAGTAACGAAACATCTCAGTTTTAATAAAATTTGGTCCAGTTGCCATGATTTAACCTTTTTAGATGCTTTTGGCCTCAATGATTAAGAATTAATTTACATGTGATAGCTATACTGCACGATATCATTTCTTTGAAGTTCTTTGCAGAAAGCAGATTGCCCATTCTGAGGCCGCTGTAACTCCAAACAGTCATAAAAATGACTGATTGTACCATAAATATTCCCCTTGCTTTATTTCTCAGTCGTAGAAACATAGATAAATAGAAGTGAACAAAGTATAACTATAGGACACATTCTTTGTTCCCTTTTCCTGCCACTTGTTCTTTTTTTTAGGTTCATTTTTTAAAAGTTCCTCGCAACTCATGCTCTAACTAGGACACAGTAGCCTCAAAGGCACCTCATACATTACTGCCCGAGTCTTGATTCCTACAAAAATTGACTCACTTGATGTGAGGCAGCATCGAAAACATTATTTCGGGGCACTTTAGTTAGGTTGGGGAGATGCTAGCATAATTCAACAACTGCACTGTATATTGACTCTATCTCTCCAACTCTTAGAAGAAAAGCATCAACTGTTTGAAGGAGACCAAGGGGAAGAAAGGGATATTTGCTATGACAATCCAAAATTGAAAACCGGTGATGTTGATTATAGCAATGGAGAACCAGGTAATTTCTTCCTTTCATTCTTGTTCAGTCTGTTCTGTTAAAACATAACAAGCGCTTTTAAGAGGATAAGGTTTGCTTCTCTGAGTCAGCTAATGTTCCCATTTTAGTCTGATATTCTGTTCTCTACAATGGCTAGCTGGTCTTGGCTAGTGCAATATGGCAGCCTGTCCCTTTTTGTTCCCAAGACCTGAGAAATCTAAGCTGGGTATAAAGGCAAAGGTGTCCCTGTCAATCACCTCCGACTCTAGACCGTGGTGATCATCTCTATTTTTTAGAGTGGGAGTCAGTGTTACCAGAAGATACCTCTGTGTTCAGGTGGCCAGCATGACTATAGGCCAAGGTGCACAGAATGCTGTCACCTTCCCACCAAAGTGGTACCTATTTATCTACTTGCGTTTGTGTGCTTTTGAACTGCTAAGCAGGCAGGAGCTGGAGCAAGGGATGGGAACTCACCCCATCGCTGTCAACTCAGGCTGTCAGCTTTCCAGCTGACTTAAACTCTGTCTTTCTTTAAATACTGAGCCAGCATGCCCCCGTGTTAGATATATCACACATAGTCCTCAACTTACAACCACAATTGAGCCCCAAATGCCTGTTGCTAAGCAAAACAGCACTTCTTGCCACAGTTGTTAAGTGAATCGCTGCAGCTGTTCAGTTGTTAATAACATGGTTGTAAAGTGAATTTGGTCTCCCCATTGACTGCTTATCAGAAGGTCTCAAAAAGGGGATTGCATCACCCCGGGACACAGCAACCGTCATAAACATGAACCAGTTGCCAAGCATCTGAATTTTGATCATGTGATCATGGGGATGCCACAATGGTCATACGTGTGAAAAATAGTCATGTCATTTTTTTCAGTGTCATTGCAACTTTAACAGTCATTAAATGAACTGTTGTAAGTTGAGGACTACTGTAATTTTTAACCAAGTTTTGTTGAGTAAACCACAGTGTCGTACGGAATGAGGCGCATTATGGCAGAGGCTGATGTGTGTGCACAGGCACAGTCCAGATAATGCATGAATACATAGCTGGGAAACATGCTGACTTTCCTACTTAGTTTCTACACATCTGGCTCCTATTAAAAAGCAGAAACTGCATTTATATAGCAAGCACAGGAGATCACCTCACATAATATATGCTCTTTAAAACAAATGAAAATATATTCATGTCTCTTTTCGCCAAGAAGTTCAGGATGATATACCAATTATCCTATGTATGGGATGTTTTACAATCATTGCTTACACACTGAATTCTAGACTGAGTTTTAGTTATCACAGTAAAACGGAATCGTTCGAATCTGAAGACTCCAAATGTTTGATGCCATGTTTAATGTTCAAGCAGCACTGAAAAGAGAAAATTCCGGGAGTGTCACTGATCAAAAGACTATTGAGAAGACAAATAATAATCATAAGCCAGTACTTGATTCATCCTCTAGAGAATCAGACTTAAACAAGTGTGGCTTGCGGTAAGTTATTTTTTTATATAGGTATTCCTTTTTTAAGAGAAAAACTAAAATTGCTAGAATTAATTAGGCATAGTTGAGAGGCGAAAGCAGGATGAGTTTTCCTTCCTCAGTTACTTTACTTGTTAGAATGAATCGTGACAAAGTGTTACATCTATGCTGGCCCTGGCCATAGTTAAACCAAATTTTTGATGCAGATTTTAAGCAAAATGTAAAAGTTTGGATGCTGAACCTTTGGTAGGTAGTGAATTTTAAATGCATCTTTGCACTACCAATTAATAAAGTCATACTCTCTTTCAAATAATCTTAGGATTTACACTTCTTGTTAATGTTTTAGAATGACCAAAAAACTGTTGCGGGATCTCTGCAAACAGCACAAGTTATATACAACTCCAAGCTTGAATGACACCCTCTATCTCCATTACAAAGGTGAGAAGGCAAATGTTTGAAACTATAATGCACTTAAATAATTGGGCATTTGAAAAAATAATCTGTGCTCAAGTAGAAGGAAGGGAGGGGAGGGGAGAGGGAGGGAGGAAGGAAAGAAGTCTGCATCTATAATCCCTTCTCTGTTATGAAGTCTTTCCTAAGCCTTACATGGGGGGAGTTTGAAGTTAAACCATCTTCAGGGCAAGTTGAAGATCAAATGAGGGCTGCATTGCAACTCACCCATCCTCACATGTGAGCCGTTCATCCCGTCTGTTCACAAAGAACATCTTTGAACATTCTCTCTGCGTTCCAATTCCTGTAGGATTTGATCGTTTGGAGAACTTGGAAGAATACACAGGCTTAAGGTGCCTGTGGCTCGAGTGCAACGGCCTGACAAAGATTGAGAACCTGACTGCGCAGACGGACCTGCGTTGCCTTTATCTTCAACTCAATTTGATCCACAAAATTGAGAACCTGGAACCTTTGCAGAAACTGGACTCTCTCAACCTCAGCAACAATTACGTCAAGACCATTGAGAACCTCTGTAAGCATCTCTGTTTCTCAGGAAATAAGGCTTGTTATTTGAATACGGCATTATTTTCCATTGGAATTGTCAGATAGATGGACGGATGGAGATAGATGATAGATAGATAGATAGATAGATAGATAGATAGATAGATAGATAGATAGATAGATAGATCGATCGATAGATAGATAGATAGATAGATATGGATGGAGATTAGATTGATGGATAGAGGATAGATAGATAGATAGATAGATAGATAGATAGATAGATAGATAGATAGATAGATAGATAGATAGATAGATAGATAGATAGATATGGATGGAGATTAGATTGATGGATGGATAGATAGATAGATAGATAGATAGATAGATAGATAGATAGATAGATAGATAGATAGATAGATAGATATGGATGGAGATTAGATTGATGGATGGATGGATGGATGGATGGATGGATGGATGGATAGATAGATAGATAGATAGATAGATAGATAGATAGATAGATAGATAGATAGATATGGATGGAGATTAGATTGATGGATAGAGATTAGATAGATAGAGAGAGAGAGAGAGAGATATGATGGATGGAGATAGATTGATGGATAGAGATAGATAGATAGATAGATAGATAGATAGATAGATAGATAGATAGATAGATATGGATGGAGAGACATGGATGGATGGAGATGGATGGATGGAGAGAGAGCGGTGGAAGATAGGGATGGATGGAGAGAGATTGAGAGAGGTGGATGAATGGATAGATGGATGGATGGAGATGGATGGGTGGAGAGAGAGGGGTGGAAGATAGGGATGGATGGAGAGAGATTGAGAGAGGTGGATGAATGGATGGATGGATGGATGGATATAGATAGATATTGGGAGGGAGGGAGGAGGGGGTCTCTGTACTAAAACACAGAGCAAAACAACCATAATAGTTTCTGGTGTTCTAAAGTCAATCACTTAATGTGTGATGTTTGATGCACCCCTTCTGTTTCCCCAGCAGATAATCTAAATTGCCCTTTCTCAAACTCAGACCATTAGCTGAGTCCCACATCACACGAATGGTTTATTTGACTTTGCTTTTTGAAAATATTCGCAATTGGCTGGCTTCCCATAGCATACTAAGCCATTAGCTATGTCATGCTAACCCCAGTTTTCTGCATTCACTCAATAAACTAAGCCATTGTTTCCAATGTTGGCCACTTTAAGAGAGCTGAACTTCAACTTCCCAGCATTCCCCAGCCAGCAAGACTCGCAGATCAACCCTGAGTACAGATATTTTGTTCTGTTAAAAGACAGATAGATCAATAAATACAAAATATTTATTTTGACCTTCAATTGATTATCTCGCCCTAGTGTCTAAAACTGACAGCCTTGGGTGGGCTTTAGGTAATTCTAACTTTAAGATTGTTATCCTTGTTCTAAGGTAAATTTGGAAATAACACACACACGTACAAACAAAACCCTCAGGATTGTTAGTATTTTCCTAACAACTGTAAGGCTACACAATGCTACCAAGAGCCACAATGACCCTTCCCGACAATTCAAAAAATAAATTATCTCAGGACATTTTATTCTAACTAGTGAGTGATGCAGTGGCCTAGAGGTGGAGCTCTTGCCTCACAATCAGGAGGCTGTGGGTTCAAACCTAGGTAGAGGCAGATATTTCTCTCTCTGGACACAATGAGATTGTATCTGCTGAACAAAATTCCGCATTGGCGACAGGAAGGGCATCCGGCCATTAAAACACTCAGCTCCATTCCGTTTCCCAGACTCCACCCCAATGCAAGGGATGATGGGGCCGTTAAAAGGAGATGGTGATTTTAATCTAACTAGTATTATTTTTCAACAGCTTGTTTGAAAGTTCTCCACACTCTCCAGATTGCTCACAATATGTTACGCACAGTGGAAGACATACAGCACTTGCAGGAATGCCCGAGTATCAGCGTGCTCGATCTCTCTCACAATAAGCTGGATGATCCACATATTTTAGACATCCTGGAAACCATGCCTGATTTGGTGAGCCAATATCCACCAGCTCTTAGGCCCCACATTGCCTGATTCACCCACATTCAGCAATTCGAAGATCTTCCTCCATTTTTTTATAGGTAGTCCTCAACCGAGCTCAAAATTTCTATTGCTAAGCAAAATGTTTGTTAAGCAAGTTTTGCCCCATTTTCCCACCGTTGTTCAGCGAATCGGGCTTCCCATTGACTCTGCATGTCAGAAGGTTGCAAAAGGGTCTGAATTTTGATCACATGACCATGGAGATGCTGCAGTGATTGCAGGTGTGAAAAATTGTCATGTCACTTTTTCACTTTCACAAGTGACTTTCCCTTTTTTTCTTTTTTTGAATGGACACCAAACACCCCGTTGTAAGTCTATGCTAACGTAGCCTTATTTTTGGTTTCTGGAGCTCACATGTCCATAGGTGATGTTTTTCAAAGAACGGGATAAAAGAAATCCAGGGGAAATAAAAAGAAATCCAGGGGAAATAAAGTATGCATAAACAGGGCAAGCTGTGGGATTATATCCTATACAACAGAATTAAGCCTTCAGCCATAATGTGGCTAGGAAATGCAATGCATAAAAATAAAAGATAAATGGATAAAAACAAATCACTGAAAAAAGTTAGTTTCTCAAAATGTAATGTTTCATGGTTTCCTAAAACTGCTTGTTTTCTTCTACAGCGTGTGTTGAACCTAATGGGAAATGAAGTCATTAAGAAAATAACTAACTATAGGAGGACACTTACTATCCGATTAAAACAACTGACATATTTGGACGACAGACCGGTTTTCCCAAAGGAGAGGTAAAATAAGCAAAGAGATTCTTCTTTCTCAGCCTCACTAATAAAACATTCATAACCATTTAGTTCCACCTGCAGATGCATTTCACATTTGTACAACAAGTGATAACAAAACCATTTTTAGAAAACTCAGTGCTGAAATTCAGTGTACAAAAACCCCCTGAAGCTAAATCCAAAGGACTTCTTCATATATAACAGCCTCCAGGTGATCTCTCCATTCTGGTGCATCTGGAGACAAACGTTTCCTTCAGAGAGGCAGCACACAGTTAGATCTCCTTGCATCCAGAAGGTTGAGGGTGGTTCCTATAAAACTAGCAATGGCAGCATAGCAGGCTAAGAAGCCTCTCTTTTGCATTGCATCCAGTTTTGGTCACCATATTGTAAAAAAGTATTGAGACTTGGGGAAAGAGTGCAGAAGCTAAAATATAGGAAGAGTTGCAGGAATTGGGTGTGTCTAGTCTAGTGGAGAGGTCAGCAACCTTAAACACTCAAAGAGCCACAAAAGTCCTAACCGGAAGCCTCCCGTTCAATTCTGGAGCCGACTGGAAGTCTGGTTCCCCCACCATAGAGTCTCCTCTTAGTGCGGCATCCTTTTTCCTCTACCTGTCCTAACCGAAAGCCCTATCACTTGTGGAGCCGACTGGCGACAGGGAGCCACAGCAGAGGGATGAAAGGGCCACATGCGGCTCCAGAGCCACAGGTTGCTGACCTCTGGTCTAGTGAAAAGGAGAACCAGGGACGACAGGATAGCAGTGTTCCAATATTTAAGGGGTTGCTGCAAAGAAGGTGCTATTCTCCAAAGCACCTGCAGGCAGGACAAGAAGCAATGGATGGAAACTAATCAAGGAAAGAAGCAACCTAGAACTAAGGAGAAACTTCCTAACAGTGAGGACAGTTAATCAGTGAAACAACTTTCCTTCAGAACTTGTGGGTGCTCCGACACAGGAGATTTTTAAGAAGAGACTGGATAGCCATTTGTCTAAAATGGGCTGTGATGGTGGACCTATGGCATGGGTGCCGGAAGTGGCACCCAGAGCCATCTCTATGGGTATATGAGCCATCTCACCCATTACTCTTCCGGGTTTCAGCGCGCCAGCCAGCTGGTCTTCACACATCCGTGCGTGCATGCATGCTAGAAACCAGAAGAGCAACTGCGCACCGGGAAAATGATCTTCCAGTTTCCGGCGCATGCTTGTGCACCGGCCATCTGGTCTTCCAGTTTCTGATGCGCATGCACGTGCAAAGACCAGCTGGCTTTTGCACATGTGCACACCAGAAACCGGAAGATCACCTTCCTGGCATGCGTATGCGCACCAGGAAGCTGCTCTTCCAGTTTCAGCACATAGGTTCCCATTTCAGCACTTGGTGCCGAAAAAGTTCACCAACACGGGTATAGGCAGTAGATTTGACTAGAAGACCTCCAAGGTCCCTTCCAACTCTTATTCTGCACCGTGTAGGAACTTTCTATAGAAATGGCTGAAACCCACTCCTAGATATCTGATGGAAATCCTCCTTTTCCCCTTCAGAGCCTGTGCAGAGGCCTGGGCTGTAGGGGGGCGTGAAGCCGAAAAACAAGAAAAGGAAATGTGGGAATCGAAAGAAAGGAAGAAGATACAAGATGGTTTGGATGCCCTCACTGCAGTCCGAGAAAAAGCCAAAGAGAGGAAGAAACAGAAGGAAATGAAAGAAATGGATAGAGGCTCAGCCGATGAAAAAGGTTTGTGACTTTCGTAGGCAGTTGTATTTAGACCACACTTAATAACATTCCTGTTTTTAATTATTTATTAAATTTTATGCCACTCATTTCCCCTATAAGTGATTCTGGTGGCCTGAATAAATTCATCCTGCTATCCTTGTTTTCTCCTCGATAAATTAGCCTAAAACGGTACCACTAAAACTCATAAGACAATATTGTTGCTTAAATATACTTGTTGATAGTTTTAATTCAGTCAGTTTGCATATTTAGTTCATATTTAATACACTGCTTTGCTTAATTCAAAGAAGCCAGGACAAATCATCCTTCTGCCTGTTATTATTTTTTCAACAAATGCAAGGATTAAGTCAGTTTGTTTTCATTCTGTTATTCAGAACATCCGGAGACAATCCCATCTTCAAGCAACGACGCTGTGGCCGAAAATGGAGTGGAGGCATCAGATGTTTTGGAACCACTGCAGACGAAGCAGAAGATTGAGAAATTTGTGCAAACCACTCTGGGCGCCCACGAAGAAGCTATAGCTGCAGAAGAAATCTTGGGTGATCAGTTGAGGAGATCAGAGAGTAATGCACGTGAGCAGGAAGCACAGGAAGAGGAATCAAAGGTGGCTCCTGGCTTCACACCTTTTGAAAAAGGTAAGGGCATCTGCAGACAAGAAAGCAGTTGGGATGCTAAGCACTACCCAAAGTTGGCTTGAAGGGAAAACCATACAGGGAGTTTTGGATTTACAAGCAATCATTCAGTGATTGTTGGAAGTTGCAACAGCACTGGAAAAAAGGGAATTACAACTGGTCCTTGCACTTAACAACCCTTGGAGCATCCTCCCCGTCACACAATCAAAATTCGGGGTCTTTGGGATTTATTTATAATGGCTGTAGCATCCCAAGGTCATGTGATGCCCCCATCTGCAACCTTCCCAGCTAGCTTCAAAGCAGCAAAATCAACGGGGGAAGCTGGATACACTTAAATGACTGCATGATTCACATTACAACTGCAGTGATTTCCCTAATGACCATGGGGGAAAAAAAAGATTGTAAAATCAGGCATAACTCACTTCCCGATCACCTGGGTTAGTAACAGAAATTCTCATCCCAATTGCGGTCGTAAATTGAAGACTGCCTAAACTACCTGCCCTCTTTTAAAAAATGTATTTTTTCTTTCTTTCTTTTTTCTTTTTATGTACACTGAGAACATCTGCACCAAAGACAAATTCCTTGTGTGTCCAATCTCACTTCACCAAAAAATCTATTCTATTCTATTCTATTCTTCATTCCAATATTCTATTCTATTCTGTAAACACAGATTCTAAATTCCACACCTATCTGAAAATTCTAAGGAATACAGACCAACCTAGATCTAATCTATTGCAATTTTTCATATGCTCCCTCCTAGCTCTTATTCCATAATCTATTTTTTAAAGCAGATAAATTTACATATTTTCATGCAATTTTTAGTTTGTGCAAAGTTGCATTGCAAATGTTTATACAAGTAGACCTCAATTTATAACAGTTCATTTAGTGACTATTCGAAGTTACCACGGCACCAAAAAAAAGGGACTTATGACCATTTCTTATACTTACGACCATCGCAGCATCTCCATGGTCACATGATCAAAATCCAGGCCCAAAATCCAGGCCTCATATTTATGACAATTGCAGTGTCCTGGGGTCATGTGATCATTTTCGAGACAATGGGGAAGCCAGATTCATTTGACAATTGTGTCACTAACTTAACAACTGCAGTGATTCGATTAACAACTGTGGCAAGAAAAAACATAAAATGTTGCCAAATGCCTCACTTAGCAACAGAAATATTGGATTCAATTGTGGCCATAAGCCGAGGAGAACCTGTATTCTGCAAGTTAAGTCAGATAGCGTAAGATTTGAAATAATCCAATATGTATCTTGGCTCAAGAAGTACAAATTAGCTCAGTTCCGTTACAAATATGGAACGGGTGGCGCTCTCCAATATCCCTTTTTATTCAAGGAAATAAAAGAAAAAGAATCTACCAATAATAGATTAATCCTTGCTATTGCCTTGGGACAAGGGACCTTAGATTACCACCACTAGGGGGCAGCAAGGTGAAACTATCCCTGCCTCCCCAATTCTGTGCCTACTTATTCAGCCTCCAGGATCACTCCAGCTAGCAACTTTTTCACCAGACATAAAGCTAAGATTAGCACATCAATTTTATTTATTTCATTTATTATCTACCAGTCAAATTCGCATGGCCGCCCGACCACCAAAAGTGACCCTGGGTGTCATTGTACAATGGAATGCCACAAAGAAGAGGGAGTCAAGCTATTTTCCAGGACACCTGAGTGTAGAACAAGAAGCAATGGGTGGAAACTAATCAAGGAGAGAAGCAACTTAGAACTGAGGAGAGATTTCCTGACAGTGAGAACAATTAATCAATGGAACAACTTGCCTCCAGAAGTTGTAAATGCCCCAACACTGCAAGTCTTTCAGAAGATGTTGGATAGCCATTTGTCTGAAATGATATAGGGTTTCCTGCCTAGGCAGGGGGTTGGACTAGAAGACCTCCAAGGTCCCTTCCAACTCTGCTATTGTATTGTATTGTATTGTATTGTATTGAATAACTGAATCCAAATTTGTTGAAGATTTTTATCTCTTTAGAAACAGTTTATAGGCTCACTACCGAAGGGCCACTGCGAACTGAATGCACTGACTTGACAGATATTGAAAACATTACGTTGGATGTGCCAGAAAAACTTTTCCTCGATGTAAGTTTTATCTGCAGGACAAGAAAGATGGGGTGAAGTTGGAGGGCCAGGATGGAAACATGTGTTCCATGACATTTCTCTCCCCTACCCACCATTCATTCTCTTGAAAAGCTCTTTTTCTTCAATAAACATTCAAATATTTTTCAGGAACTTCCTGATTTAGAAGATATAGATACTCTTGGCGAAGATTCACCGAAGGAGAACATCTTCACCAAAAAGGTCATTTATCCCCCCCCCCCCACCCTCACTAAAGTTAACAACTGCCACAAACAAAAAATGTTGTAAAATTGGGTTTGTCATGTTTTTACCCATCACAACTTACGACCATAATGGGCAGGCTCCATTAGAGCTGTAAGTAAAGCAACCCCTGTATTACTTATTCCGGGTAATTCAAATATGCCAATAAGGCAGTTATTTCTTTTCTGTTTGCACCAATTTCAGAATGGAAACACAGATTAAAAACACCATGTCTTAAAATTACCAAGGTTGGACACCCCTGTTTTAAAGTAGATGTTTTCATACAAATCCACTTTGCCAGATACATAAAAGACACAAAGGTGCAAGGAAAAGTTGTAGAATTAGTGTAATACACAAACCCATAACAGATATTTAAAATAACAAGGCTAGGGGCAGGAAACTGACATCATACAGGGAACTAAATCACATGTAGAGCTTTGACAACCATTCCTAACCAAGTCACAAGAGACAGGATGTTAATCCTGATTACTGTAAGTAAGTTTAAATTCTTGATTTATTTTAGGAAACAAAATGGTTTAAAATGATGTGAATCTTGGGTATCAGGTTTCTATTGCAAGTAGTCCTTGATTTACAACCATTTGTGTAATTGTTCAAAGTTACAACGGCCCTGAGAAAAGCATCTTATGGCCGTTTTTCACACTTACGACCTTTGCAACATCTCCCTGGTCATATGATTAAATTTCAAACGCTTGGCAACCAGTGCATATTTATAACGGTTGCAGCCTCCTGGGATCATGCAATCCCCTTTTGCGGCCTTCTGACAAGCAAACTCAACGGGGAAGCCAAATTCACTGAACAATGTTACTTACTTAACAACTGCAGTGATTCACTTAGCAACTGGAGTAAGAAAGGTCCTAAAATAGTGCATAATTCATTTAGCAACTCTCTTGCTTAGCCACAGAAATGTTGGGCTCAGTTGTCGTAAGTCAAGGATTATATGTAATAGAAAGAAATCCATTTTGTTCTATTTGTTTCATCTTTACAGCAAATATCTCCTCCCAAAATTGAAGTGATTTCTGAAACCAGCCATGAGAGAAGCTATACTGAGGGCAATGTCATGACTTCTGACAATTCACTAACAACCGAAGTCTTAAACTCCATTTTTTCAAAAGATTCTACGGTACCTGAACTCGGTGTCAAAGAAACCATTAGGCCAATTGTCCAAGATCTTCTTGGACCACAAAAGAAAACCGAGGAACATCAAGCAAAACCTCTAGCACCTTTAATTGAAGACATCACTCCTGAATCTTCAGAGCCTTCACGACATGATCAAAATGGACTCATTCCAGATGCTACTGAAAATGTAGAGATTCAGTCCGTATCACCTTGCCTAGGTAAATTTACACATACAAAACAATGCCCTCAGTCCATAATCATCTGTTTGTGGCTCTCTAATGTTGGGACAAATCCACTTAGTAACTTTACTTCTTCTTGGAACTGCTCACTGAAATAGGCCTAGCTTGTACTTCTGCCATATGTACAAGGTACAACCTAAATGTCGATGGAAATTCTCAGTCATAAAAGTTAAATCATGGCAGCTGATTTTTTTTCTTTTTCTTTTTTGGAGCTTCAAAGGTTTCAAACTAAACAAGAAGAAAAAATGCCCCGTTGCCATGACTCAAATTCCAGACAAGTATGCCTAAAGCTTAACTATATTTCTTTAGAAATAAAATTCAATTGTTTCAATTATGCTTTCACTGCTTGGGTTCATGTGGCAGGGTAAAGCCAGGTTGGTTAAACCATGGTTTACTAAACAAGACGCAATGACCTGCAAAGCTGTTTGGGGAACCCAAGTGGGGTAAGAATAACAATAATAAACAACACTAAGCCACAAATAGAGGCTTACAAGTAAGGAAAACTTAATATAAGTCATTGCAGTATGAATAATGAATCCAGCTACCATGTCAGTGTTTAGGACCTGGCTGTATAAGCCTGTCCGCGTGGGATTACACCCATCCATTATTTGTGAGTTTTTGCTTTAAGATTGTTTACATTTGGAAAGGTTCACACACTATTTTGTCACAAAGCAAAGCAACAGTAATATATAAAATCTGTAAAGGCTGCATCAGCCAGCAAATCTAAGTGAAATATAGAAACCGTGTTCAAAAATAAAAACTCAGATCCTGGTAATTTTTGAACAGAAGATTGAATCAGTTAGCCTTTCTACATTTTAATTTATGTAAAAATACACACAGCACTTCAATCACAGACAGTAAGTGGCTTAGAACTAGTACAAAAATGTCTATAGCAAAATAACCATCAATAAGTATCAAATCACTAGGTCAAGTTTTTTTTTTTTAATTTCCCAAAAAAGGAAGAAGTTAGCACAACTCTCTCCTAAAAATTCACCACGAGGATTGAAATTAATAACAACATTCATGGCACGATGAAGGAGAAGCTCTGTAAAAAAAAAAGTAGCATTTCATGACCATTCTGAGAGAAAGCTTGAAAAATGGCGACATTCTACCTGTCCGATCTGCTTGTTCATATCATCTAAGCAGATTTTACCTGGAGTAAAAAGTCTTAAAAGTACCCAGGACCCAATCCTTCATAGATAAGGACACCTTGAACTGAGCTTGGAAACAAACTAGTAACCACTGTAGTTATATAAAGCAGGGAGTCTCCAATCTTGGCAACTTTAAGCTTGGCAGACTTCAACTCCCAGAATTCCCCAGCCAGCAAAGCTATATATTCATGCTTGGTTGAATGAACCCAATGCATGCAACAAAGTGAAGATGTAAGTTAAGGCTAAGCCATATCAAGTGTTTGCAAATCACAGTGGCTAGGTTCACACAGCATCTTAAGGCCAAATTAAATCACATTCAGATTAGGGCAATGCAACTTAGAACTAAGGAGAAATTTCCTGACAGTGAGAACAATTAATCAGTGGAACAACTTGCCTACAGAAGTTGTGAATGCTCCAACACTGGAAGTTTTAAAGAATAGATTGTACAACCATTTGTCTGAAATGGTATAGGGTCTCCTGCCTGAGTATGGGGTGGACTCCAAGGTACCTTCCAACTCTTCCATTCCATTCCATTCTATTCTCTTCTTAAATTCCACCTCTAGAGAAGTAAACCTGATTAAGAGTGAGAGATTCTGAAGAACCTCTAAGATGCTGAGCTGAGCTGAGCTGGAAACCAAGATGAAGGGAATTCAAGGAGACTTCACACTCCGTGACCTCTGTGAATTTTTGTCTTTTCTGCCGGGGACCACTTAGGAAATGTGTTTGCTTGTTTAATTAGATTCTGAATCATCTCGACGTCCTGCCGAGTAACTCCAAGCCAAATAACTGAACAGGCTCCCCCCTTCGAAAAACCTTGGAAAGTCCACAGCTTCACCTGCCTGGGTCAAGAAAAAAACATGTGTTTTTTGCCTCCCAATAGATGCAGAGCAGCCAGTATTAGAAGCGAGTGAAGATGCTGAGCAGGCGTTGGACTGAGGACTGAGGCGGAGAGTGGGATACATCCTGATGGTTTCATCTGCCTAGTCCCTCTCCTTCTCCATCTGCCATTTGATCACCAACCTGTGCGTGGGATCGCCTGGACTGAGGACATCCAGAGCTGCCCCATGGTGTGGAGCTAGGAGCCTCTATGGCTCCTCAAGATTTCAAGTAGGAATTCATATTTAACTTTTGGGGTTCTGTTAGCACAATGCAGTTAAAGCACTGAATGAAAAGAGAAGCAATTTAAGTCTCAGTTGTCTTGTTTTGTCCCAATACAATCCAATGTTTCCTAGTTTTGTTACCCTCTGTCTTCTGGGACAGCAAGTTATTCAAGTTGTTGTTGTATATTTCTCCTTGGATTTATTTCTAAATGTAATTCAGCTTCAATAAAGGTTTCTGTTCTCAGCTGCGTGCACCTCATTCCTTATCTTGCTTGTTGGTTGGCATATTCAATGCAAAAAGAATCCCCTCCTGCCTTGTATTTTTCACAGCTGGAATGAGAAGCCCAGTGGTGGGATTCCAAATCCACGCTTCATGCAGCAAAGACCGCCTTCGGTGTCAGCGCTGGTAAGCTGAGCTGTTTTTTGGCTCAGCTGAGACACACAATCTACTCTGCCATGCGGATCAGCTGAGCTAAAAAACAGGGAATATAGGACAGGGAATGACAGGGGCGGGATGCCAGGGCCAGCCAGAGGGGGTAATTGCCCGTTCTCTGAACTACTCAGAATTTCCGCGACCGGTTCATCCGAACCGGTCCTAAGCGGCTGAGTCCCACCTTAGGAGAAGCCCTTCAGTTGTAGATTCCCCATTAAGTCCAAGACGGATGACTTTCACAAACAGGAAGAAAAGATTTGCTAAGAATCATGAGGCAGTGTCTTGTAAATAGAGCATTTTCCTCCTTATCTGAAATCTGCACTCTGTAATTTTCCAATCTGTCTTGGGAAGTAGAGTAACCCCTGAGCTATTGGGATCCTTCACAAAAGGTCAGAAGACACCTGTACACCGAATTAAGGTGGGCACTTCCTGATCGTCTAGACCTCTGTAGCGAGTCCTTCATTCTCTAGTGTTATCATCCTGCAGATGGAAAGCAGTTGAGGCTCTGTCCAGACTTGGGCTGTCCACCCTACATGGAAACAGGGCACACACTCAATGTCTTTAAACCCAGCATTTGCATCTTTACATATCAAAACATTTGCAAGACTGCTTAGCATTACTATGAACTCGGGGGTGGGATTCAGCCGGTTCGGGCAAATGGGTAGCTCCGACGATCAGTTGGGCCCACCCGCCTTTCCCTGCCTATATCCTCTCAGCTGATTTGCACGGCAGAGCAGATTGCTGCGCCTCAGTTGTGTTATTCCCCAGAAATAATGTGGATGGTAAGTTTTGTTAAAACCGTGCATGTGTACAGCGCACACGATCACCGAACCGGTTGTTAAACTGGCAGGATTCCACCATTGTATCAATTAGATATTATAAATTAAATGCAAAGGGATCTGCTGATAAACCTAATAGCTACAATTCTGTTTTTAAACATTTGTGGAAGATACTCCAGGACAGAGAGATTTGTAACATGAAAGCAGAGAAATTGGCGCAAACACCCCGTATTCCTGCATCAGCAATGAACATGGATTTCCTTACATATTCAATAGGTTGGTTATTCCCAAGGATGAAAAGAATTCACACTCACACTCATCCTCAAAAAAAAAAAAAGATCTCTTTTCTACTGCAGCGAGGTGATGTTTAATTTAATGTAGTGCATTTCTTAGCAATAAAAAGAGGAAGAAGAAGTTCCAGACTGAATGGGAAGAGTTAAATTTTCAGATAGATGTCTAAAGTTTGTCAGTCAAAGAGATGCCAGTTGATGCTTTTCAGAATCACATCCTTCCTTAGGAGCAGAAGAATGAAGGTCCATAATTAAGGGAGGGAGGGATTTCTGAATAAAATGTGGAGCAATATAAATGATTAAAAGGAGATAAAAGCGAAATTTTGGGAGGGATTTATAGCGATACCATCCAAATCCATAGAACTCAACTTTGGATATTTAGATGTCTATATTCCCCAGAATGTGAGAGAATTACACTGTAAATCACAAGAGAATCCTCCCACTGTGCTTGGAAACCAGATTGGGGTGAGAGCTCCATCATCTTCAAGAGATGCTAAAATATTGTATAACTTGTGACTTCATGACTTCTGATACCCACCAATCATCACCCAAAAGAATCGGAGATATGCTAAAGTCATAAGCTCCAGATTCAGCCATTACAGTAAATTCAAAGGAAATTCTCAAAACGGTTCATTCTTAATATATTGCATGTGTTTTCTAGGGCTGTTAAGTCATTCTTAATATCAAGTCAAATATGTGACTTTCTTTGACTTTGCTCATAAAGTGGCTGTGGAGAAATTAAAGCACAACAGACCCAACACAGTTGAGCAAAATTCACCTGGAATTTTAAATGCCAATGTTATCTTACCTTGCCAGTGGCTAGCTTATTTCATTATTTATTAAGCTATAAAGTGTTCCCCTTCCATATTTATCAAATGATAGGCTCATCCTTCAGTAACCCTATCTATAAGATCCAGTTGGTCTAATGGGGAAGGCATCAGGCTAGAAACCAAGAGATTTTGACTATGGAGATACAGAGTTGCTTTTTCAAGAGGCAATTGGACTTTCTGGTTTATCTTTGAAGACGTTTCACTTCTCAGCCGGGAAGCTTCTTCAGCTTTTACAGCTTCTTCATCCATGAAGCTTCTTCAGCTTGTGTGAGTGAAGCGAGCGCAGACACAGCATGTTTGAGTGAAGCGAGCGTGTACGCGTGCTCACATTTACTAACCAATAAGGGGGGTAAGTGAGTCCCACTGCTGAACTATAGGCATGAAAAACTGGCTGGATGTATTTGGGCCAGTCCTCCTCTCTCAGCCCAACCGACCTCACGGGATTGTTCTTGTTCTTGTTTAATGAAAAGAAAGACCAGGGGAGACATGATAGCAGTCTTCCAATATCTCAGGGGTTGCCACAAAGAAGAGGGAATCAAACTATTCTCCAAAGCACCTGAGGGCAAGACAAGAAGCAATGGGTGGAAACTAATCAAGGAGAGAAGCAACTTAGAACTGAGGAGAAATTTCCTGACGGTTAAAACAATTAATCAGTGGAACAGCTTGCCTCCTGAAGTTGTGAATGCCCCAACACTGGAAGTCTTTAAGAGGATGTTGGATAGCCATTTGTCTGAAACAGTATAAGGTTTCCTGCCTAGGCAGGGGTTGGACTAGAAGACCTCCAAGGTCCCTTCCAACTCTGCTATTGTATTGTATTGTGGTAAAAATAGAAGGAGGAAGGAGGTATGTTTTCTGCTTTGAGTTATTTATAATAATAATAATAAAGGAGTGGTACAAATAAATTAATTAAACCGTGCAACGCAGGGTGGTGAGGTGATCATTATCAATATACAAAAGAAACAAACACAGGATTCTTTCAAGCTTTGTTTTTTCCTGTAAGAGAACACACGAAGTCCCTTTAAAAGAGAAAAAGAAAAAATGAAAAAAGGACATTGGCCAACTATCAACAAATTAAGGTTAAGATTCCTGGAGAAGTCAATCCTTTGGTTTAAAAGCATTTTCCCTGCAGAGCGGTTTATACCTATGTGGGCCACTGGGGGGCAGTATATGTTATGTCTTAAATGCATTGTGTTATTGCCTGCTTACCTATAGGAAATCTGTGAATTTAACAGCCATTCATTCATTCAATGACCTTACAATGGCACTGGAAAAAGTCACTTGCCACCGGTCCTCGCGCTTACAACCATCATAGCATCCCCACAGCCACACAATCAAAATTTGGACCCTTGCAAATTGGCGTATCTTTATGACATTGCAGTATACCAGGATATATGACCTTCCCAGCTGGTTTCTGAGAAGCAAAGTCAATGGGAGAAGCTGGACCATGCGATTCACTTAACAGCTGCAGTGATTCACTTAACAACCATGGCAAAAATGATCATAAAATCGGGACTAACTCACTTAAGCACCTAGCCCAGGGGTAGTCAACCTTTTTATACCTACCGCCCACTTTTGTATCTCTGTTAGTAGTAAGATTTTCTAACCGCCCACTGGTTCCACAGTAATGGTGATTTATAAAGTAGGGAAGTAACTTTACTTTATAAAATGTATAAAGCAGAGTTACAGCAAACCCCTACCGCCCACCATGAAAGCTGGAACGCCCACTAGTGGGCGGTAGGGACCAGGTTGACTACCACTGGCCTAGCCTATCAATGGAAATTATGTTCCAAAGTGTGGTCGTAAGTCAAGGACCACACTCAAAATGGACTGTTGGATAAGCTATTCTTGCTGTATGTGCCACATACTGCCCTCTGTGGCTGCTTGGGGCATTACATGCTCCAAAGGGGGAAAAAGGGGGGGAAAGCAATTCTCCTACAGCAACACTGCCCCCTTTGGTTGAATTGGGTTCTGGTAGTTGAAGGGCCAGTAATATAGAGCAGGGATGGACAGCTATGGCAAAGAGTGGTGCGGTGAACAAAACTCTGCATTGGAGACAGGAAGGGCATCCAGCCAGTAAACTCTTAGCTCCATTCAGTTGCCCAGACTCTACCCCAAAAGGATTAGGAGGTCGTTAAAAGATGATGGATGGCTATGGCAACTTTTATGACCTGTGAACTTCAACTCCCACAATTCCTAAGCCCGCACAGGAATTCTGGGAGTTGAAGTCGTCACCATAGCTGCTCATCCCTGATAAAGAGCAATGGGATGACATGATCTCACATACTCTTGTCTTCCAATTAGTCCTCAAAAGGAAAGATATCAAAAAATAAGCCACAGGTATTTTTCATAGTCCTCAAAGCATTTTGGCATCTAAAGCTTAAAGTTTGATCTTTAAGCTAATTCAAGAAACTCCAGGAATTTGAGAGCTGGCCCAAAATCCCAAATCCGAAACATCAACTGGGAATTCAAGAGAAGTCAAAAACAATGAGCCGAGCGGACAGAAGAGTAAAAGGGTCACTTGATTGGATATTGATTCCTACGTGAGGTCATGTTTGTTGAACAGCCTAAGTAAACAGATATGCTAATAACACAATGCGTGGTTGGCTAATCACCACGCCGGCTGTGGATGAAGTAAGTTGTAGTCCAAAATATCTGGAGGGCACCAGGTTGGAGGAGACTGCGAGAGTATGCAGAACAAACCAGTTGAATGCATGGCCTCCCCCATCCCCCCCAAAAGAAACCAGTTGAACGCATGGAGCTCTCCATTCGAAAAGAGTGTCCTGAACTGGTCAAAATAGCAGCACAAGAGTTATCTCGGAAGAGTAGTCTTTCCTTATGAAGTGTAATAGTGAGTGAGTGTGTGAGTGTGTGTGAGTGTGTGTGTGTGTGTGAGTGTGTGTGAGTGAGAGAGAGAGAGAGAGAGAGAGAGAGAGAGAGAGAGAGAGAGAGAGTGTGTGTGTGTGTGACCGGAATCCCAGACAAAGCCAGCAGACAAAGCCGTGTTTCTCAGATGTCAATATTCAGCTCCCGGGCAAGAGGTACTGAAGATGAGGCTCTTGTGGTCAGGTGGACTTCTTAGTTGTGTTCTTCTCCAGTTGTCCCACAGTGAGCATCTGCAGATAATGCAAATAATAATAATGATAATAATAACAACAGCACAAACTATGGTAAAACTATGCAGAGTAATTGACCAAGGAAAGAAGAGAGAGAGGTAGTGATGATTTTTAAAAACTGGCTGATCCAGAATAGGACAGAATACGAGAATAACAGAACAACAGATTGGGAAGGGACCTTGGAGGTCTTCTAGTCCAGCCCCCTGCTCAAGCAGGAGACCCTGTACCATTCTGGACAAATGGCTGTCTAGTCTCTTCTTAACAGCCTCCAGTGATGGAGACTCCACAACTTCTAGAGGGAAGCTGTTCTTCTCATTACTTGTTCTCACTGTCAGGGAAATTTCTCCTTTGTTCTAGGCTGGATCTCTCTTTGATTAGCTTCCATCCGTTCTTTCTTCCTGCCTTCCTTCCTTCCTTCCTGTCCTGCCACCTTGATAACCTACTGGCAGCCCTGCAAACTGGACCATGCAATCATAAATGGAGATGCAGGCCAAAAGAAAAGTGGTTACGAATGATTCCACTCTATTTATGGGAGAGTAAACACACACAAAAGGGACATGGCTGCTCAGGGGCTAAGACGCTGAGCTTGTCCATCGGAAAGGTCAGCAGTTCGGGGGTTCGAATCCCTAGCGCCGTGTAACGGAATGAGCTCCCATTACTTGTCCCAGCTTCTGCCAACCGAGCAGTTTGAAAGCACATAAAAATGCAAATAGAAAAATAGGGACCACCTTTGGTGGGAAGGTAAAAGCGTTCTGTGTGCCTTGGGCTTTTAATCATGCTGGCCACATGACCATGGAGACGTCTTCGGACAGCGCTGGCTCTTCGGCTTTGAAACAGAGATGAGTACCGCCCCCTAGATGTCTGATGGCCACAGTCCAAAGACTTCACTGCTTATGCACTTCAGAAAGGTGCAAGTTTATTTTATTTATTAAAATTATATGCTGCCCATTTCACTATCCAAAGCGTATATGCCCAGATAAATATTAAAGTTAAAGAAATCTGATTGCACACGATGGAAAATTCACTTGGAAGTGATGCAGATCATAGCAATGTCCCACTAGTTAAATGATAGGTTGGAGGCTTTCTAGTCAAGCAGGAGACCTGGCCCATACCATTCTACCTGTGTCCACCTATCAAACATTTTATTAAAGAAATGACATTGACCTTTCTTGAGAAAGTTGATTATTCATACTTGTGCAATCATAGAATAGATTTTGATCAGTTGTTCTTACCCATACTTTACCAAAGTTTTTGGGAAGGTGGCCCTACTGAATACATGTTCTTCAGGCAGAAGTCTTGGCTGGGAAAAGATTCCTGTTGCGAAGCTTTGGAGAACAGATTGGAATCAGAAAACAAAGATGGAAGGGACCTTAGAGGTCTTCTAGTCCAACCCACTGCTGAAGCAGGAGATCCTATACCATTTCAGACAAATGTTGTCCAATCTCTTCTTAAAAGCCCCCAGTAATGGAGCATCCACAACTTCTGGAAGCAAGCCATTACACTGATTAATTGTTCTCATTTTCAATAAATTTCTCCTTAGTTCTAGATAGTTTTAGGCCCTAAAAGGACCACAGCACACAGTTACGACCTCTTTGATAATCTTCCATCCATTACTCCTTGTCCTACATTCTGGTGATTTGGAGAATAATCGACTAAGAATAATCTCGGTGACAGCTATCATGTCACCCTTAATCCTTCCCTCCATGATAGGCATAGCTAATTCCCTCAATTGTTCATCATACAGTTTAGCCTCCTGATTCCTAATCCTCTTGGTTGCTCTTCTCTGCCCTCTTTCTAGAGTCTCAACATCTTTTTTTATATATTGTGGTGGCCAGAACTGGGTGCACTATTCCAAGTGTGGCCTCACCAGTGCAATATTAAAGCAGTACTAAAGCTTTGTGTGACCTTGAGGCTATCTCTCTGTGGATGCGATACCACATCTGTGTACGTCTCCCCTTCTGCAGGTCCGCCTCTTACCCCAGGCAAATCGGCTTCCACGTCATTTAAAGTCCACTCACTTGTCGGGATCATGGGATTGAAGGCCTAATAGAAAGAAAGAAAGAGAGAGAGAGAGAGAGAGAGAGAGAGAGAGAGAGAGAGAGAGAGAGAGAGAGAGAAAGAAAGAAAGAAAGAAAGAAAGAAAGAAAGAAATAAAGAAATAAAGAAAGAAAGAAAGAAAGAAAGAAAAAGGTACTCAGTTTGCTTTGGGGTCAAATGCACAGCAAGGAGCAAAATGTTTTTATTTGGATCCTTTCTCCATTCTTTTTACATGCACAAACTTTTCTTTTTTTTAAGTGGTTTTTTTTACTTTATTTAATACAAACATACCATAAACAAGGGTGTCATCTGGGTACAAATATTTTGTACAGTAACAATTAAATTTACAGCCATATTCATTATTTTATCTATTCTTAAGATGAAAAGTAACCTACTATCATAAAAATCCCCTTCTTAATTTGTTTTTTGGTTACATTTCCCACATTTGCTAGACATATTTTTCAATGTTTTAGGCCCTAAAAGGACCACAGCACACAGTTACGACCTTTGAAGCATTTCCATGGTGATCAAAATTCAGATGCTTGGCACTTGTTCATACTTATGACCGTTGCTGTGTCCCAAGGTCAGGTGGTCATCTTTTGCAACCTTCTAACAAGCAAAGGCAATGGGGAAGCCGGATTCCCTTAGGAATCAGGTTGCTAACTTATCAACTTGCAGTGATTCACTTAACAACTGTGGCAAGGTAGGTCGTAACAGGGGGCAAACTTAAGAAATATCTCACTTAATGACAGAATGTCCGGGCTGAATTGTGGCCATAAGTCAAGGACTACCTTTAATCACACAGATAGGACATCCATGGTTTTTTTTTAAACCCTCTCCTGGATGTCTCTAACCTGATGTTTTCCAAACTTGACAGTTTTAAGTTATGTGGGACTTCAACTCCCATAATTCCTCCAGCGAGTGTAGGAAATTTACCTCCAAAGATCTGTTAGTTTCCAGACTGTACTGTGGATTTCTTAGAAAGATCTGAAAGCCTTCCAAATTCAGATCAGCCCCGTCCCAGAGATCAGGAATGACTGTTCTGAAGAAACACAAAAAAAGACAGGATTTTGAGGTCATCTCATATAAAAGTATACAGAGGGCAATCCCAAAGTTCTGCAGGCAGCCTTCAGGTTATGGCAACTATTCAAAGTTACAACTGGTCAGAAAAGGGGGACTTATGACCCAGATTTGAAATTCTTAGGGTTCAGGGCAGGGGTGAAATCCAGCAGGTTCTGACAAGTTCTGGAGAACCGCTAGTGGAAATGTTGAGTATTTCAGAGAACCAGTAGCAGAAACTTTTGAGTAGTTCGGAGAACCGACAAATTCCACCCGTGGCTGGCCTCAGGAGTGGGGTGGGAATGGAGATTGTGCAGTATCCTTCCCCTGCTATGCCCACCAAGCCACGTCCACAGGACCGGTAGTAAAAAAAATATTCAATTTTACCACTGCTTTGGGCTCCCTTTTGTAATCATGTGACCAAACATCACCAAATACATTTATGGGTTTTTGCAGTGTCCCAGATTCACTCCCAGTTTCGGCAAAATCACACCCATAGTAAACAACTGGCTTAACAACAGCAGATTCACTTTAGCATAATGACTGTCTTAACAACCACTGCAAAACAGGTTGTTAAAAAAAATAGTCATGTCACCGACCCACATTACGACTCTTACAGCATACGGCTGTGTCATAAGCAGACTCCGTTACCGTTGGACGTTGAGGACTACCTGCGATCCATGTTTCTTGTTCTGGACTCCATTCCATAAGTCCCAACCGGCAGGACCAAAGAACACAAGGGTTTAGGGGGTTGTCAGAACTGTAGCCCAGGGGTAGGTTGCTCCCAGCATTACTGCCAGTTCGGTGCATGCAAGCATTACTGCCAGTTCGGTGCACGCAAAAATTTTGCTGCTGGTTCCAGCGGCCCAGGCCACCAAACCACTACCAGTTCAGCCAAACCGGTCCAATCCAGTAGGAACCCACGCCTGCTGCAGCCTAAGGAAGCAGCATTGATCTTCAACAACGCTGGGTACAGACACCTGTGCCTCACCTGTCCAAAAATGATTGTCTTTCCTGGGGCTGCAAACACACGGGCTGCAAATCATCGCACCTTGTCCTCCCATCTAAGACCGATTGGACCACGGTAATGGGCAGCACGGGGGGCTCCGGACAGGGGTTGTATCCAACCAAGGGGACAGCAGGACTGGAGAATGCAGCTTTCCTGTCCGGACCAGTGGCTTCTTCCTTGATCAGCAACAGATTGGTTTCCCTAGAACGAGAAATAAGTCCTCTCCATGTTCTGCCTTTCTTTGCTCCTGTTGTGGCCCACCAGTGGCCAGCGGGGTTGGCAGCAAACTCGGCCAGTGAGGAGGTTGGGGAGGAACATGGGCCAGACCTGAAGGCTGGGGAAGGCTCTGAGGAGGGCTCTCCATCAGAGGCAGAGGAGAGGGCCAGGGCCATAACTGTTGGTTATCAGCTGCCTTCGGAGTCGGAGATCAGTGACAAACTCCATTCCTCTTTCACTCCTCTTTTATTTCCTCTTGTGGGGGGGGGGGGGGATTCATCATCCACTTGTGGCCTCACTCCCAAGTCAACCCCTGTTCTTTAGCTGTTTCCTTCTCCTGGCAACTCTGCGCATGCGCACACTGGGAACAGGCTCCAGCTCTTTGTCTGCCTCACTGATGTCTGACTCTCAAGGCAGCTGATAACTGGCATAAGGTTCTGGCCCCCTCTCTGCCTCCAACACAGAGCCCTCATCAGAGCCTTCCCCAGACTCCAGGACTGGCCCATGTTCCTCCCCAACCTCCTCACTGTCCGAATCTGCTGCCAGCTCTGCTGGCTGCTGGCAGGCCACAACACCAACTTAATTTCTATTTGGAAATCACTTCTGGATTTTGTGCTCCGGGTGGCAACAAATGAAACTGTGACTTTGGGTCGTGCTGATAAGTTTGTTGTTACAGACATGGATAATAAATATTAGTATGTAAAAGTAAAAAGTTAGTTTCCTGGGCTAAAAAGAATTGGAAGTTCATGTTTTTTCTCCCCCCCCCCCTAACATTTCTTTTATTCCCCCCCCCCTCATTTCCCCACTATTTTCATTTAATTATTTACCTCTCACTGTCAGGAGGCAGCTGTAAAGCCACTGAAGTAGGCTGGGTGGCTTCGGGAACATCAGAAATGATGGTCCCTCTTGGGACAGGGCTGTTTAAACATGAGGCAGGCTCTGCGGATGGCTAGAAACAGCAAAGAGGGGGGGGGGATATAGCTTTTGTTATTCTGATAAGCTCCAGAGGAATATAGGTAATCCTTGACTTATGACCATAATGGAGTCTGCCCATTATGGTCATAGGTCGTGACAATCGTAAAATGGGTCATTCACGTGACTGACAATTTTATAACCTCTTTGAAAGAGTTAAAATAAGTTTTGTTGTCATTTTTTAATGTGGGTACACTGGCACACAATAAAAATGAAATTCTGTTGCCTGCTCTCAAAAGTAAACATACATAACACACATACAGACATGCTATCTCCCTCCCTCCCTCCCTCCCTCCCTACCTACCTACCTACCTACCTATCATCTATCTATCTATCTATCTATCTATCTATCTATCTATCTATCTATCTCTATCTCTCCCTATCTATATCACCTATCATCATCTATCAATGATATCTATCTATCAATCATTATCTATCTATCTCTATCTATCTGAGGGTACCTGAGGGCAGGGCAAGAAGCAATGGGTGGAAACTAATCAAGGTGAGAAGCAATGTAGAACTGAGGAGAAATTTACTGATAGTTAGAACAATTAATCAGTGGAACAACTTGCCTCCAGAAGTTGTGAATGCCCCAACACTGGAAGTCTTTAAGAAGATGTTGGATAGCCATTTGTCTGAAATGGTATAGGGTTTCCTGCCTAGGCAGGGGGTTGGACTAGAAGACCTCCAAGGTCCCTTCCAACCCTGCTATTGTATTGTATTGTATCTATCTCTATCTATCTATCTCTATCAACTATCATCATCTATCTATGATATATATCTATCATTATATATCATCTATTATCTACCTATCATCTATTATCTTCTATCTATGATATCTATCATTACTTAACTATCCATCTATATCATCATCTATGATATATCATTATCTATCGATCATCCAATATCTACCTATCATCTATTATCATCTATCTACGATATATATCTATCATTAATTATCTATCTATCTATCTATCTATCTATCTATCTATCTATCTATCTATCTATCTATATCATCATCTATGATATATCTCTCATTATCTATAAATCATCTATTATCTACCTATCATCTATTATTATCTATCTACGATATCTATCTATCTATCTATCTATCTATCTATCTATCTATCTATCTATCTATCATCTATCAATCATCTATTACCATCTATCATCTGTTATCTATCTATCATCCATTATCTGTCTATCATCTATTATCATCTATCATCTGTCTACGTTATCTATCTATCTATTATCTATTATGATCTCTCATCTACCTATCTATGATATCTATCTTTCATCTATTATCATCTATCTATCTATCTATCATCATTTATCTATCTATCTATCATCTGTTATCATCTATCATCTATCTATGATATCTATCTATCGTTGTTTTCTTCTTGGTAGTTCCTTCATGAAGGTTGCTCACAGCCTTACAGATAAACAATCAAACAGTAAACAACAGCCTCATCAAGGAACTACCAAGACAAAAACAACACTCCCATCAACACCGACAGGCAGGCTACTGTATGTAACCAGAGAGCAAGCCTCACTCCTTTCTAGCACTGATGATGTTACCTAGCTGGGTCATGAAATGTCTGCAAGAAAACCACCAAGCTCAGAGAGAGCCCGAAGGATTCCTCAGGTCAACCCTGAGCTATGCACATTCTCTTCTATTGGAACTGAAAGCACTTCTCCACTCTTTCCGTTTACTTTCTGGAAAATTAGGAAGAGTCTCTTCGCAAACGCTTCCTACACCCTCCTTCCTTCTGTGGGCTGAGGCATATTCCACACACATCTCCCTCCACCTCCCGGGGTCATTCTCGTAGACCATTACAATCCCACAAACGATTTTGCTTCAAACCAAGAAGCCTCTCCTCAAATCCCCGGCCGCAAGCCAACCAAGAGCTGATTGACCTCCCAAATCAGTTGCCAGGCAAAACAAGAGCAGCTTAGAAACCAAAGACTGGAGGCATCGCGACCCCAAACTTACAGACTGAATGTAGCAAGGCTCGTGAAAGGGATCCACGGGCAGAGGCCTTCTGAATTTGGCCACCTGTGGGGCAGAGCTCCCATCATCCAGCATGAGAGGCCTAATGGGCAGATAAGGAAGCAAAGCAGTTTAAACCCCCACATTGGGATGTCTGGCTCGCACAGATTTATCACAGACTAGCTGATCACTCGGCGTTGCTCAAGTATTTATTTATAGGGAGGGAAATGTCCGGACCAAACGTAATTTTTAATGTTTCCCCCTTACCAGAGGGAGCCCCCTTGTGGAGTACTGTGAAGCCATTACCATGGCAACGCCACTGCGCTGTACAGTAGAGGCCATTTTACAGCAGTACGGTAGAAGCCATTTTAAGGCCCAACAGGCTGTATCTTAACAGAACACACACACACACACACACACAAGGGGTATGGGGGGGGGTCTTACCCCCACAGTAATTTTTTTCCAGAGAGTAAGATATCTGTATACCAAGTTTGGTTGAAATTGCTCGAGGCATTCCAGAGTTATAATGGAACACACAGACACACACAAAGCCACACACACACACACAGCCACAGCCATTTGTATAGACATATATATAGAGAGATTATTTCATTTATTTATGGTGCCTTCAAGTTAGTCTTGACTCCCAGGGATCATCTGGATTTGGCAAGTTTGTGAAAGAGGTTTGCCCTTGTTTGTTTCTTATGGCTGAAGGACAGAAACTGGCCCAAGGTCACCCATCCGGCTTTGTACATAAAATGGGTCTAGAATGGGTTCCATCTGCCAGTCAGTGTCGACTGGCAACTACGCGGAGGAGAGCCTTTTCAGTAGTAGCTCCGACCCTTTGGAACGATCTCCCCGTGGAGATTCGCACCCTCACCACCGTCCAGACCTTCCGCACAGCCCTCAAGACCTGGCTATCCCGTCAGGCCTGGGGATAAAGATTTTAATCCGTCCCCACCCGAATGATGAATGAATGTTGCGTTCTATTTTTACTTATGTAATGTCTTATGTCTTGTCTTGTATTCCCCTCCCCATAAATTGTAAGCTGCCCTGAGTCCCCTTAGGGAAAAGGGCGGCCTATAAATAATAAACAAATACAAATAGAACTCACTGTCTCCTGGTTTTTAGCCTGGTGCCTTTTTAACACCATAAATCTATGTTCTTGTTCTTTTGTTTATTCAGTAAATGGAAGACTTAATCCTATTTGTAAATCTATGAATGAGGTTTACAGACTGTATGTACATAGCCTAGGTATGAATGGATTTGCTGGCTGGGGAAATCTGGGAATTGAAGTCCCTACCTTAAAACATGCTAACTGGGGAATTCTGGGAAGTGAAGTCCATACCTTAAAACATGCTAGCTGGGGAACTCTGGGAACTGGAGTCCCTACCTTAAAACATGCTACCTGGGGAATTCTGGGAAGTGAAGCGCACACCTTAAAACATGCTGGATGGGGAATTCTGAGGGTGGAAGTCAACTCATCTTAAAGTTGCCAAGTTGGGGGGGGGGGATTCTTCTTCCACTTACAACAAGGTTGAGTGCTCATCCAATCTCATCCAATCTCTTTTCCTTCAACAATGGTTAGAGAAGGATGGATAAATTGCTTCCACAGACTCCATGTTCCCCAACCCCCCCCCTTTGGCTATACCAGAGCATCCCATGACTGAGATGGACCCAAAGGAAAGCCCCTGAAAGTGACCTCATTTCAATCCAATGCAGGTAGATCTCCCTCACCCCCCCCCCCTGAGCTAGGAGTGGGATGGGGTGGGTTTTGGGAAGCAGCTTGCCTGCAACCCTTCGGCATTGGTCTCCTGTCCCTCAGCCCAGCAGGCTTCCAAACAAAGGCCGCAGCAGCTGACTGGGTGGATGTCCAAGGTTCCTGAATCAGCAGCTCTGACTCATCAATTCCACCCCTGTTCAGATCCTGGTCACCAGGGTGCCCAAGTCCCATGACCAGTTCTGCCCTTTGAAACAGCTCCACACTTTGCAAGGGAAGAGAAGCCCCCCCTCCCCACAAGAGTTCCTTGACCACGTAGGCATCACATGAGGCTACTCACCTTTTTCTCTTGATCCCAGGGCTGCTGGGACTGGACTGGAGCTGGCCAAACAGAAATTGAATCAGCTGTTGGGGAAAATATTCAGTCAGCAGACAATAAGGCAGCCTCTCTCGGTGAATCCCCTGGGGTCCCCCCCCCTTTCTGCTTGCAGGGACAACCTTCGAATAGCCACCTAAGATGGCACCTGTTTTGCCCAAACTGTATTTCCCAGGATTTCATAGATTTTCAGTGGCTAAGATCAGAAAGATCAGCAGGCCGGCGGTTCGAATCACTAGCGCTGCGTAATGGAATGAGCAGAATGGCCGGCCACATGACCACGGAGACGCCTTTGGACAGCGCTGTCTCTTCGGCTTTGAAACGGAGATGAGCACCGAGTCGGGAACGACTAGCACATATGTGCGAGGGGAATCTTTACCTTAGGGATAGAAGGGACTTTGGAGGTCTTCTAGTCCAACCCACTGCCCAAGGCAGGAGCCTTATACCATCCTAGTCAACCGGTTGTCCAGTATATTCTTGGAAACCTCCAGAGATAGCATCTACAGAGATTCGCAATCCCCCAGGTTGACCCAAAAGTGGTCTTTTTTTTTTCAAAAGGCAACTGGATTTTCTTAATTTTTTCCCCTTGAAAACGTTTCGCTTCACATCCAAGAAGCTTCTTCAGTTCTAAGCTGAAGAACTGAAGAAGCTTCTTGGATGAGAAGCGAAATATTTCCAAAGGAAAAAAAAACAAGAAAGTCCAGTTGTCTTTTTTTGGGGGGGAAGCACCTTCAGCGATGGTGCACCCACACCTCCGGGATACACCTGGAAACACCTGGAAATCCCAGCCAGCATGAATTGAAAAGCCTGGTTTATCCCATAGACAAGCCTGTGTGGATAGATGAGAGGGGCTGAGATACTTTTGGTTTAAGCTAAATTCTGCAAGTGAACATTAAGACTTCCAAAGAGTTGACGTTTGCACCAAGGCAGACACACATTTATTTATAATACTAGTAGAGTTGCCCCTTTTAAAATCAGAGCCACAGGCAGCTCACAGCCCAGATTATAAAAACAAAACTGTGCAAAAAAGAAATAGCAAAGAAAAACAAATGCAGAAAAATCTGACTCCATCATCAAACGCATTTGATGCAACATGCAAAATGATGCACCACCCCATCTTTACCCTATCTCAGTGTTTGGAGGGAAAACCCCTCTCTTTTATCATAAGCCTATCAGATCATATCAAGATGGCATTTTGGCAAGGGATGAGCTGCCCCTCACAAAGGCTGGGAAAAATGTTTTCTGAAAACAACTGGCTCAACTTATCAGGAGGGCTTTAAACATGTTTAAAGGGCTTTAAAGTTCTAAATTAGTTAGTTTACTTTATCATTACACCTTGTACAGTGAAATTAAATGTCATTTTCAGTGTACAGTGTACCTTTAAAAAAAAACCACGCATCCTTCACATTCTATACAATTGAATTGAAAATCCCTGATATTGCAATATTAATTGCACTATGCCATAGAATTCAAATTGGCACCAGGTTAAGAGCCAATGTAATTCAAGAGGGGCTGGACTTGAACCACTTGTGGGAATGTAATGATTCTAAGCTGATGACATGCTTAACTCCCCTCCCACCGCCCTGCCTTCTCTTCTCGTACATCTACTCAAAGAAAGCATGGTTAAGCAATCCCAAACGGAAGCCCACCAGAGGTTGAAAATCTGTCTCAAGGGTGCTCCATCTGTCTCAATCCCCTTATTACCTTGTTGATCACTTTCTGATGCTGCAAGTGATTTTGCCGGAGACAAAGAACTTCCTTCCACAGAACTTCATTCTGCCTGAAAATAGAAGAGTAATCGCTCTAACACACAGTTGACTGGGGCTCCTCAAGACCATCTAGAGCCAGAGGTGGCACACAAAGCCCTCTCTTTGGGCAGGCATGCCGTTGCCAGCTGCTCTTCCGGGTTATGTCTCTCCCGTGTGCGTGTGTTCACACGGTTCAGTTTCAATGCCAAAAAGGTTAGTTATCATTAATTTAGAGGTTTGTATATTTCTATGCAACTATGCTCAACCTGAGGGCTTAGACAAGTTCAGTTCAACTGCTATCATTCCTGGCTGACAGAATAAGGATTGGATAAGCAATAGCAATAGCCCTTAGACTTATATACCACTTCACAGTGCTTTACAGCCCCCTCTAAGTGGATTACAGGGCCAGCCTATTGGCCCCCAACAATCTGGGTCCTCATTTTACCCACCTTTGGAAGGATGGAAGGCTGAGTCAACCTTGAGCCGGTCAGGATCGAACTGCTGGCAGTGGGCAGAGTTAGCCTGCAATACTTCATTCTACCCACTGCTCATCACGGGTGGATGGACCAATGGATGGATGTATGGATGGGCAAGAGCACTTCTATAGCGCTTCACAGTGCTTTACAGCCTTCTCTAATGGTTTACAGAGTCAGCCTCTTGCCCCCAATAACCTGGGTCCTTGTTTTATTCACTTCGGAAGGACGGAAGGCTGAGGTCAACCTTGAGCCTGGTGGAATTTGAACTATTGGCAGTGGGCAGAGTCAACCTGCAATACTGCATTCTAATCATTGTGGGAAGGAAGGAAGGAAGGAAGGAAGGAAGGAAAATAGCAATAGCACTTAGACTTCTATACCGTTTCACAGTGCTTTACAATCCTCTCTAAGAATCAGCCTCTTTCCCCCAACAATCTGGGTCCTCATTTTACCCACCTCAGAAGGATGGGAGGCTGAGTCAACCTTGAGCCAGTGAGATTTGAACTGCTGATCTGCAGCTAGCAGTCAGCTGAAGTAGCCTGCAGTCCTGCACTCTAACCACTGCACCACCTCGGCTCTTATAAGACTTCCTTAGTAGTGCAGGCTGAAATACATGATAACTTGTGGCAGCCATGCACAATTCAGTGGCTAGATAGACATGGTTCAGTTATTGTCAGGTATTATTTACTTAATTTTAACTATGAAAAAGATTGTATACAAATACAGGTAGTCCTCAACTTACAACAGTTCATTTAGTGACCATTCAAAATTACAGCAGCACTGAAAAAGTGACATGATCATTTTTCACTCTTACGACCTTTGCAGCAAAATTCAGATGCTTGCCAACTGGTTTATACTTTTGTGACCTTCTGACAAGCAAAATCAATGGGGAAAGCCAGATTCACTTAACAACTGTGCTACTAATTTATCAACTGCAATGATTCACTGAACAACTGTGGCAAGGAAGGTCGGTAAAATGGGGCAAATCTCACTTAACAAATGTTTCACTTAGCCATAGAAATTTTGGGCTCAGCCAAGGACTGCCTGTACAGCCGATTTGGAGAGGTGGTTGGAGACTGCAGGAGTCTCCAAACTTTAATACTTGTGGACTTCAACTCCCAGAATTCCTCAGCCATGAATTTTCAACACTTAAAATTATCAAGCCTGGCTAGCTCTTCCTGACACCAAGTACCAAAAACTCAAGTCTCCATTGTCAGCCCTGCAACGAACTTCTATTTAGGCCACTTGTTTTTTCTTTTTTTTAGGGTGTTTTTTTAAAATTTTGTTTATACAATCACATTAACTTTGCAACACATTTTACATCTTTTACATACCCATTGTGTTTCCTTTGTCTGTACATGTAAATCTTATATAACACTCTCTATCTATCTATCTATCTATCTATCTATCTATCTATCTATCTATCTATCTATCATCTATCTATCTATCTATCTATCTATCTATCTATCTATCTATCTATCTTGTTTCATATATCTTTTCTATTAGTTCCATATATAACATCCTTTATATACATGTAATCCTCTTATGTCTCTTATTTCATGCTATTTTTGTCTACAGTTTATTTTGCACTTCCACCTCTTATTCATTCTCTGGTTTTGTATTTGTTTTGTAGTTTCTTGATCTTTCTTCTTCTCTTTATTGCTTTCCCATCCCCCGCCTCTTTCCTCTAGCCAATTATACCATAAGGCCCATACTGAGTAATGTTCAGATTCCTCTTTGTCCTTTAGCTCTTTTGTCAGCCTATCCATTTCAGCGCATTCCAATATTTTTTTAATTACATTTTCTTCCGTTGGTATGTGTTTATTTTTCCAATTCTGTGCATATGAGATTCTTTCTGCCGTAATTATGTGTAGAATTAGGTATTTGATACTTTTCTCATAATTCCCCCGCCAGCCTCTGCTTCGCTTACTTGCTATCGGCTGCCATAGAAACGGGGAGGGTGGGGGCATGGTGTTTGGGATGGGAATAAATGGCACAGGAGGGTATATGGAAAAGGGAGTTTTCTTCTCACCATCTTCTGCGCATGCTGGTGGCTGGTGTTTGGGCCTGGTCAAAGCCAACCATCCTGCATGCCAACATGATGATGCCTTTTGGAGATGCAACCCATATGACACCTAAGGGAGTTGCAGATTGGACACTGGGGTGGGGTCGTTTGAGGGAGGGGGCTGGGTTATCATTTGATATGTATTTGTTCGCGCCTTCCTGGCTCAGATCTTGCTTTACTTTTGCTGCTATCTTTTCATAACCAGTAAAAGTATTTTAATTCCACGAACAATGGAGTTGGGAGTTTGCTTTCTTGGTTATTGATGGAGGGACGCCTGACATCCCCTTTATTATTCCTAATAGAAATAGTTCCAGTTTTGGTTCTATTTGATGTGCAGCAATCTCCACTTAGGCCACTTCTGATGGCCTTTGGAGATGCTGCCCATGGTGGAGGCTGGGTGCTATCCCCAAGCCGGGGTGAAATGCTACCGATTCTACTGGTTTGGGCGAACCGGTTTTTCCAACAATCAGCTGTGACATGGGATTTAAATCAGCTAAGAAAACAGGATTTCCTGCTTTCTAGCTAATTTAAATCTCGTTGCACAGCAGATTCCCCCACCTCGCTGTTTGCTTACCTTTGCAGGCGTGCTCGGTAGCAGGCTCCACCCACCCACCCAGACATTATCACACCCATTTTTGATGTTCTGCGGAGGTGAGGCGCCTTGCTCACATTGCAGGCACATGTGCTCACATTGCTACAGAACCAGTAGCAAAGGTAAGTGTGAAGTTTACAAAAAATGCCCTAATTAATTTATGAGCCTCGAGACAAAGTTCAAAAGAAATGCAGTCATTTATTAGGAGCAACTTTTTGGCATGTTCTTCTGCAGAGCCGAATCTGATTTCCAGTTAATGGTATCTGAACTTTACCTCTGTGCCTCCCCTCCCCTCAGTCTGTGTCATAAATCATATCCACCAACGAGGTGCTGCAGCAGGCTGTGAACTTTCTCGCCTCACACGGCCTGCTGTAGAAATCTGAGATCCGACTCTGGTCGAAGGTATGCATGGAATTCTCCCTCCCTTTCCCCTGTCAACTTGATAATAGTCATGGAAACGTTTACAAGTTGACAGTAAGTGGATTTCACCCCTGTCCCAAGCTGATGTTGCATGCCATGAAGTCATGAGTTAAATGCCACGTTTGAAGGCCAGGAGGTGGACTTACTGTTTCACATCCTGAACTTGACACTCCATCATCTCCTGCTGGTTCCTGAGGACTTGGATCTCATACAAGAGCCGGCTGAGGTCTTCTTGGCGCATCTTGGTTTCTTCACTTTTCACCACAGACACCTGAAAGAACGAAGAGGAGGAGGAAGAGAAGAGCAACAAACCTAGTCCCCCCCCCCCAAAAAAAAGATGGATCATCATATCTACAGCTGTTTGGTGTCCTCCAAACTCTAGATCAGGGGTCTCCAAACTTGGCAACTTTAAGACTTGTGGACTTCAAGTCCCATAATTCCTCAGCCAGCCATGAGGAATTCTGGGAGTTGAAGTCCACATGTCTTAAAGTAGCCATGTTTGGAGACCCTCACATTTAGATGTTAGGAAAATGCCCCTGAAAGAAATGAATAGGTTGACACTGAAAATAAGGATAAAGAGGAATCTGTGTACTTCAAGACATGGGGAAGATTTTATGATTGGCTAGAGAAAGGAAGCTAGAAAAGAAAGTGAGAAGATACAGAACACAGACAATGCACTATTAAATGGAAAAGAGAAGGAAGAAGGGGAAAACAGAAAAGAAAATATTAAATATGCAAGTATATATTCAAGAGCAAGATATAAAGGGGAAAAAACATAGTTAGGATAGATTAGCGAAGGTAAGGGAATAAGAAATGATACCAAAATATATCTGGGCTTGTGGAAATACCATCCCAAGAAAACATAAACTGAGATTTGAAAGTGACACCTACAACAGAAAAAGAAAGGGAGAGAGGAGGAGAGAATGAAAGGAAGATGGGAAAAAGAAGAAAGAGGTAAGGAGAGGAGGATGGAAGGGAAAAGAAGAGAAGGAGAGAGGGTAGGAAGGGGAAGAGTAAGAGTAGGAGTAGGAGAAAGTTAATGGAATAAGGAAGGGGAAGGAGAGGAGGAAGGAAGGAAGTAGACAAGGGAGGGAGGGAGAAAGGAAAGGGAAAACAAGGTGGTATTACAACAGGAGGAAGGGATGGGGAAAAAAGCAACCCAAACTGTATATTATAACCTATTAAACAAAATAATAAATGTATAAGAATGACAAATGCAAAGAAGAATAACAATTATGTGAATGTATACTTAAAATGGTATGTAAGAGAATAAAAAATAAAAAAATGTTGGGGAAAAAATACCCCTGAAAGGTGCCAGTTCACAATCCCAACATTGTTTTGCTGGAATATGTCCCATTGTCAGGCCCAACAGAGCAGGCTGGAATGTACACTGGAGAGGGGAAGAGCATCTCTTCTCAGACCTTCCTTCAGCTTAATGGTTAAAGACCTAAATGGATTTGGTCTCTTTGAAGGATGTGGAATAGGTAACTGTTAAGGAAGCTATCTTAAAATCCTTCCAGCCCACCCATCAAGCAAACAATAGAGCTGAAATGTTTGGCCCTGCCCACTCTGGGTATACAAAGGGAAGTGCTGGTGTGCTGCCAATGCAACTTTACTTCCCTGCAATAAATGGAAACTGGAACTGGCCACACTAGTCAACGGTAGCTTTGTGTGTGTGTGTGTGTGAAAAAGAAAATCTCTTTTCATGGCTGCTGTTTTGTCCAAACACAATTGTCTTCTTTTAACGACCCCACAATCCCTTGCAGGTTGGAGTCTTGGCAACTGGATGGAGCTAACAGAGTGGCCGGATGTCCCACTTGTTGCCAATGCAGAGTTTTGTTCAGCAGATATATTCTCATCATACCGAGAGAGAGAAATATTTGCCTCTACCTAGGATTGAACTCCCAGCCTCCTGATTGTGAGGTGAGAGCTCCACCTGTAGGCTACCACACTATACAGAGTCAGCCTATATCCGCCAATAATCTGGGTCCTCATTTTACCGACCTCGGAAAGATGGAATCAAACATGAACCACTCCTTTGTCCAAATACAGGATACTCCCAAAATTCCAAACAAGGGAGCCAATTTGCAGCTGGGGAAATGGAGACTCTGACAAGGCACCCACATTGCAATTGGAAAAAAGGGAACTTTAGACAAATTCCCGGGGGAATTTTGACGAATGTCAACAAGGCATCCCCTACCTTCCTTTTGATGAGCTCCAAAAGATGTTCATGTCCTTGTAGGAAATAAAGATGCTGGAACTCCGTATCATCACGTTCGGGCTTCACAAGTCCACCTTGCTCGATGTTCACCACTTTCCTAAACCCGTCTACATGCAACAGGGAGCAGAAAGAGGAATGGAGGTTACACAACGTTCCACTTAACAACAAGGCAGCTTACAGTGACAAAGGTTCTGGTTCATCTTGTGGTTGTAAGTTGAGGACTATATCTGTGCAAGAACTAAGATACTTTCCTCTTGCAGCATTTGATAAAGAGATGAAGAATCACTGTATAGGGAATTATTCACTGACCTGGTGCAGAGAAAAATAACAAGAGCAAGACTGGATATGAATTTGTCTGGGATGTCTCCAGAGATTCTCAATCAACTAAATCATGGACGTCGCCAAGGACTTTGTTTTTTTTTTCTATTGAAGACATTTCTCTTCTCATCCAAGAAGCTTCTTCAGTTCTGATTGAATGGTGACGAATGGAAGGATTTATAGTCCTTGCAGTCACCTGGTTATTAGCAATCTTCCTGAGCGTTGTTGAGGCCATTTGGAGGTTTATCTGTGCCTTCAGGGTCACTTCAATAGTGCAAATAGGTGTGGAGCTGGAGTGGAATGGAGTGGAGTGGAGTGGAGTGGAAGGGAAGAGAAAAGAGAAGAGAAGAGAAGAGAAGAGAAGATGGAATGGAATGAAAGGGATGGGAAGAGAAGAGTTGGAAGGGACCTTGGAGGTCTTTTACTCCAACCCCCAGCTCAGGGAGAAAACCCTATACCATTTCAGACAAATGGTTGTCCAATCTCCTCTTTAAAAATTCCAGTGTTGGAGCACCCACAACTTCTGGAGGCAAGTTGTTCCACTGGTTAATTGTCCTCACTGTCAGGAAATTTCTCCTTAGTTTTAGGTTGCTTCTCTCCTTGATTGCCATCTGTTACTACTTGTCCTGCCTTCAACTGTTTTGGAGAATGGGTTGTCCTCCCTCTTCTTTGTGGCAGCTCAAATATTGAAAGTCTGCTGTCATGCCACCCCCGTCTTTCTTTTCATTAGATGAGATGTATCCAATTCCAGCAATCATTCTTCATTTGTTTTATGAAGGAAAAACAAAGTCCCGTCCACTTGCCTTTTGAAGAAGCACCTTTGGGGTGATTTGGCTGGGATGATAGAAGGACCCCTGCCTTGGGCAGGGGGTTGGACTGGAAGAGCTCCCAGGTCGCTTCCAATCCTAGGTTTAAACTCCTAAAGTTGTCATGATGAGGAAAGAGGGTGGGGGAAACGCATACCACGCATACTTTTAGCTATAGTTTAATCTCAGATTACCGCAGCAGGCTTGGAAGGGGTGTACCTCATTGGGGAATGTGATTTATGACACAGACTGAGGGGAGAGAAGGAACAGGGCTAAAAGCCAGCTATAACTCAAATAAGGCTAAGATCTGACTGTGAAACGATCTTGCCAAAAATAAATGCTCCTAGTAAATGACTAATTTTCTTTTGAAGTTTGGTCCAAGGCTCATGAATCAATTAGGGCACTTTCTAAGATTTGAAGATGTCAATTTTCATTGCAGCATCATTCTAAAAACCACAACAGGATAAACGCCCACAATCCTGTATTTTCAAGGGACAGGAAAATCAGACATTTGTCAAAATCCAAGAATTGTGCAGGTAGACCTCAACTTATGACCACAATTGAACTCAAAACCTCTGTTGCTAAGGAAGACATTGGTTAAGTGAGCTTTGCTCCATTTTACAACCTTTCTTGCCATGGTTATTAAGTGAATCATTGCAGTTGTTAATAACACGGTTGTTAAGTGAATCAGACTTCCCCATTGACTTTGTGTATCAGAAGGTCTCAAAAGGGAATCACATGACCCCAGGACACTGCAACCATCATAAGTAGGAAGCAGTTGCCAAGCATCTGAATTCTGATCACGTGACCAAGGGGATACTGCAACAATTGTAAGTTTGAAAAACAGTCATAAGTCACTCTTTTCAGGGCTGTTGTAATTTTGAATGGTCACTAAATGAACTGTTGTAAGGTGAGGACCACCTGTAATCAATCTACTTAAAGAAAACAAGCATCCCTCAAATCCAGATTGACCTCAAGGAACTCGGTAGACTTAGCTCAATTCATGTCATTATTATTATTTGTTAAATTTATTTGCCAACTATTTCGCCCTCGGGGCTACTCTAGGCAGCTTGCAATAATAAAAAGGAAGAAAAATGAAAAATAAACCAAGGTAAAACAATAGAGCAATAAAGTTCACAATAAACAATGACAAAGAAAGACAATGAGAATAATACGTCAATCTGATAACCAAAAAGTTGGATGATGTTGTGACCTAAGGCCAGGGGAGCTGGCAGGAGACTCAGAGAGTGAGGAGATTGGGGAGGAAACAAGGGCCAGTCCTGTAGTCTGGGGAAGGCTCTGATGAGGGCTCTGTGTCGGAGGCAGAGAGGGGGCCAGGGCCGTCTGACAGTTGTTAGCAGCTGCCTTCAGAGTCGGAGATCAGTGGGGCAGAAGAACTGCTGGAGCCTGTTCCCAATGTGCACATGCGCAGAGCTGCCAGAAGAAAGGAACAGCTAAGGAACAAGGGCCGACTCAGGTGGACGGTGAATGGCCCCTCCCAGAGGAAATAAAAGAGGAGCGACAGGGAAGGGGAGTTTGCAGGAGACAATTAGTTCCCTTAATTAGTGTGGAGCTTTGTTTGTGACTCTCAGAGACTCCTTGCCAAGTATTTTCTTGCTCAGCATTTGGAAGATATCAGTCTGGCAGCCCTCCAAGCCTGATAAGGTCTGTGGTTGTAAATTGAAAGACTGTTTGCCGGGAATGAGAGGAATTCACATTAGCTTAATAAAAAGGGAGTTTTGCCAGGAAAAGGAGTCTGCTTTGTGATTTCGGGAAGCCTCGGTCAGGACAGATGGGTTGAGAGCAGAGACCAATTGGGGAAGCTGAAATTATTGCTTTCTTGTCTATAACCCAAATGTCGAATGGCTGTGCCGCCATCCAAGATATTTTTCCCCCAATTTCTCAGTCCAGTTTCTGCTTCTAGGATTCCCTGGTAGTCTCTTCTTACGGTACTAGCCAAATCTAATTCTACCAAATTTTCAAGAGCTGTTGACATGACCTCATGGCTGGCTTTTATGTCAGCGACCACTGCAGCATCCCCATGGACAGGGGATCGAAATTCAGACCCTTTCAGCATCCTTGCAGTGACACGCCCCATTTCCCTGAAAATAAGACCTCCCCGGATAATAAGCCCAATCGGGCTTTGGAGCCCATGTGCTATAATAAGCCCTTCCCTGAAAATAAGCCCTCCCCTAAAATATTTAACCGCATGCGCAGCCCGTCCCTGCAATTTCCTGGGGGGAGGGGGGAACATGCCCCATGCGCTCCACATGCACCTCTCATCCATGTGGAATGGCCCCACAGTGGCCGCTCCCGCAATCCCCAACTACCATGCCCCTTCACTTAGTGACGGTTGCAAAAAGAACAACAGGCCCTGAGATGCTAGGGCTGGCAAGAGTGTGCCAGAGAGAGAGACAGAACTTCCAGCCCTTTCTGGATCATCTTATCCACAGGCCACGGGATGAGATTATGGGGCCTCCTGCACCTCAAAAATAAGAAGGTCTCCCCAAAAATAAGGTCAAGCGCTTATTTCGGGGGTCAAATGAAACTAAAGACGCTGTCTTATTTTCGGGAAAACACAGTTATCAAAATTCAGGTGCTTGGCAACTGACTCACTTTTATGACGGTTGCAACGTCCCGTGGTCATGTGACCCCCATTTGCGACCTTCAGACAAGCAAAGTCCATGGGGAAACCAGGTTCACTTAATAACCGTGTGCCTAACTTAACAACTGCAGTGATTCGCTTAACAACTGTGATGAGAAAGTTTGTAAATTGGGGCAAAAATTCACTTTAACAACGGTCTTGCTGAGCAAAGGATAATTTTGGGTTCAATTGTGTTCATAAGTCAAGGACTATATGTTTTGAACATGCAATTACATGAATTTTATTTATAATTTTATATAGTTTTTATATAATTGTATGTAGGGGTTTATAATATAAATGACCATAATATAAATAACAATAATAATAATAGCCCTATAGATTATCCTTATAAAAGACACTGTATTTTCTATTCAATACAGTTTATTTTATTCTTATTTATTTATTAAATTTGTATGCCCTCCGTTTGACTATTGAGTGATTCTGGGCTTTGCTTTTGAGCAACAGTTTATCCTTTCAAGTTAACCCAAATACTCGGTAAAATATCGGGGGATTCTGGGAGTTTAAATCCACACTGCTTAAAAGTTCCCAAGTTTGAAAAATACTGATTTGAATTATGCAAGACAGGGAATCCTCGACTTACCACCATTCATTTAATGACCATGCGAATTTATATTGGAATACATTGAGGGGGAGAAGGAATTATGACCAGTCCTCACACTTATGACCATCGCAGCACCCCCTGCAGTGATGTGATTGCCATTCAGATGCAATTGATCCTTGCAATTCTGGCAAGCAAAGTCAGTGAGATTTGTTGATCAACGATGTGGTTTAACAACTGCAGTGATTCGCTTAACAACCATGCATGCTTGCATCTACGTTAGTCTTCTTTCTTGCATTATAAATCTGGAGACTTCAGCTCAAGGCAAAGTCAAGCCAGCAGCTTGTCAGGTACACAGGTATTCCTCAAGTTACAACTTAATATTCGTTTAGTGGCTAGGGATGAGGAGAGGTGTAGTATGGTAACATTCAGAAGACCCCAACCTCCCCCACTTGAGTTTCCAGTGTTACTTACACATATTCAGCTGGCGGACGAAACTGGCCATGTTGTTGTGCTTGAAATATTTGGGCAGGACTTCCTTCGCAAACTGACTCTGATCGAAAACATGGAAGCTGGTGCCATTCTGAAAGGGAAAATAAATAAAATAAAGCAGTGGTGAAATTCAAAAATTTTCCCTACTGGTTCTGTGGGCGTGGATTGGTGGTCATGTGACTGGGTGGGTGTGACTTGGTGGTCATGTGACTGGGCGGGCAACAAGCAGGAACCTCACGGAGTCCCAGAGAGCTCAAAAACAAACTATCACGCTTGACACAAAAATAACACAAAAGCTGCCCAACTGATTCCCACACATTGCAAAAGCAGGTTGACTTCACACACAAAAAATGTTCCTACGATTGTGCGGCACAGCTGATTTTCACAGCTGATCGGAACTTTTTAAAAAACTTTTTAAAGCATTTTTTTACTAACAGTTCGGGCATTTACTACCGGTTCGGGTAGTACCGAAAGTATTAAATGCTCCTTCAAAACCCACTGTCTCGGGAGGCAGGGCTTGATGTCACTACAACACAACATGCAATCTTGGGGCTCCAGGATTGCTGTTGATATCTCTGTTGCTGGACGATCCTTTTTGGATCTAAACTGTTCTGAAGGAATGGTGATAGAGAAGGGCATGTCCTGCTGATCTCAGGGGCATCACAAAGCCCCTGATAGATCCAGGGAAAGCCGGCTACAAGAGAAGCAGCCATGGCTGCAGAAGGTTGGGACAAGCCCCTGAAATGGAAGCAGTACAGGAGAGATAGTGTGTCAAAATGGTAAAAAAACTCTTTATTATTAGAGAAGAGAAAACCCAAAAGACTTAGAATTAAAATAAAATTGAAGACAGAAGGAAACAAGCGGCGAATTAATCCTGGTTTAAAACTATCGTGTTATCTTTTCCACTTTAATTTTGTTTGTTTTCTATGGATGGACTTTTTACAAATGCCTCTTACTTTTAAACTGGACTGGTCCTTTTTCCCCTTCTTCCTCTATTCTTTTCCCATTTTTTGTATTAGTGGATTAAAAGCCTCTTTCTTCGCAAGGCTCGGCCGGATCGTAATCTTTAAACATTTTTTTTCTCTTCCGGAGTTTGGAGCGTAGAAAAGAGAGGCAAAAACAGAGGGAAAAGATGTAACACTGCCATCTAGAGGCTAGAGGCTTGGCAACATCTGGTATTACAAAGCTATTGGCTTTGTTTACTGAAAGGGTCAGTGGAAAACATTTTGTTTATACAGGTGTTTCTTTGAAGGAAAGAGAAAGCTTTGACCTGAAAAACTTCACTGAATTTGTTTGAAACCTAGCAAAAGCCTTGGATGTTTTAGTGGCAGTGTTTATAACTTGGAAAAATTGGCGCAATATGAAGAAGAAAAGGAACTAACATTGCAAAAAGTTATGTTAGACATTCAAAAAGTCTTAATAATCACAGAGAAAATTGAAAAGAGACTTGAAATTATAGATCAAAATACAGAAAGTACGTAGGAAGAGTTGAGAATACTTATAAAATGATGATGAAATTTGAGGACAGAGTTCAAAAAAATCACAGAGACATATGAAAGTGATAAGAAAATCGTTGACGAAATCCAGTGCGGAGGGAAATGATAAGTGTGAAATACAGAAAGGAGAGATCGATGAGCTGGAACTCTATCTCAGATGTCAAAAAATAGATGAAGAAAGGGGAGAAAAATTGGCAGGAACAATGAGAGTAATTTCAGCAGAAGCACCAGTGATAACAAAAGTCAAGCTGATGAAAGGAACAGAGGGAGGGTTTTGAATCCTTATAAGATATCCAATGAATAACAAGTTGTCAAGAGAAGTCCACATAAGACTTATCAAGAAAACACTTAGAATACAGATCCTACAAATGGCAAGAGATATTGGACTGCACTATTTCTGGAAGGATACAGGATGATGAAATGAAATGACACAGTAAAATTTAGTTAAATGTAGCTAAACTTTGAGGACTATGTATAAGATAAAGTAATAATACCTATAGTCAAATAAATGATCAATATTGATAATAAAGCATTTATATATACTAGATTGATATTATGAAATTTTATACGAACTATAAGTGAGGATGATGGAGATGTTGAAAAGCCTTTTTATAAAAGATAAATAATTCTATATAGAATAGAATATAAAGATGTAATATCATTGGATGATTTCAGGATGATGTAATGAAATGCCATAATATAAACTTACTTCAAATTTAATATGCCACATATAAAAAGGATGTAATAATAGCTATGCTTAATGGGTGTTTAACAATTATAACAATTTGTATACATGTATAATAGATTGATGATACTAATAATGGAAAAAACATGGAATTGAAAATTATTAGACAGTTATTAATGCTAAAATAATAGAATGATTTAGAATAGGATGTAAAAAATTCTTTATTATTGGATATATTGAAGATGATATAATGAATCATTATAATATAAATGGATACCTATTTAAAATACCTTGTTTAAAATGGAGAAACAATAGTGATAATTATACAAATGAAGTATAATAATAATGTCTACAAAGAAATTTGATTGACAATATGTGATTTTTGATAAAGCTCAAGTGATGACTATGAAAAGGATGCAGAAAGATCTTGTAAACAATTGACACACTGTAGGCAGTTGAAGAGGTTTTTATGTTATATGTTTTGTGTGTTTGTGTTTGTTTGAAAATAAAAATGTTATTTTAAAAAAAACAACCACTGTCTCCATCGATGGGGGGAAAATGTCATTTTTTTGGCAATAATATGGGAATGATTAACTGTTGGATTTCTTCAGGGTACCAATTTCATTTCCCAGGGTAAACTACAATCCTGAGAGAGAGAAAACCCAAGTCTTACTAACCCTGATTAACTTTTACAGGACTTAGTCAAGGTTGGTTGATGCTAGACTCCACTCAAAAGACCTCTGTAAGGCCCTGTTTCCGAACCTTGGCAATTTTAAGATGAGATCATGCATTCTCTCACTATCTCACGCCCCAAAATTATTTCCAACAACCTGGTAAAAGTAAAGTCTTACACGTAGGCGAGAAAAAACAAAAGGACACATGCAGATTGAGTGAAACCAGGCTTAATAGCAGCAACTGTGAGAGGAACCTTGGAGTCTTAGTGACAACCAGCTAAACAGGAGCCAGCCGTGTGCAGCAGCAGCCAAAAAAAGCTAATGCAATCCTAAATTGCATTAACAGAGGGATACAATCGAGCTCAAGGGAGGTACTAATACCACTCTATAAAGCCTTAGTAAGGCCACACCTGGAATACTGCATCCAGTTTTGGTCACCACACTATAAAAAAGATGTTGAGACTCTAGAAAGAGTGCAGAGAAGAGCAACCAGGATGATTAGGGGACTGGAGACTAAAACATATACGATAAACGGTTGTAGGAACTGGGCATGGCTAGTCTAGTGAAGAGAAGGACCAGGGGAGACAGGATAGAAGTCTTCCAATATTTGAGGGGCTGCCACAGAGAAGAGGGGGCAAAGCTATTTTCCAAAGCACCCAAAGGCCAGACAAGGAATAATGGATGGAAACTGACCAAGGAGAGATTCAACCTGGAAATAAGGAGAAATTTTTCGACAGAACAATCAACCAGTGGAACAGAAGTTGCCTTCAGAAGCTGTGGGAGGTTCATCACTGGAGGCTTTCAAGAAGAGACTGGACTGCCATTTGTCAGAAATAGTGTAGGGTCACCTGCTTGGGAGCGGGATTGGACTAGATGACCTCCAAGGTCCCTTCCAACTCTGTTAAATCTATTAGTCTCCAGATTCCCAAATTTTAACTTCTTGGAATATACTGTTCAGATCTCAAAAAATAGATTTAACTGATTTTTTTTTCTTTCACATCAAATAATATAGCTTAAAACATTTATGCGGATGATCTAAAAACTATGATCGTTCAGATCATCTTTATATGCCCAGGAAGTTTTTTCCAGGAATTTTTCTGATCCAACGTTTTCTGGAAAAGCCATGTTTTCACCAGAGCTGGCATACTGGGTGACAGTTCAGCAACTCTGAAGGCTGATAAATTCAAAGTCTGACAAAGGTTTTCCCAGGCATGGCGGTTATCAGATTGCCCTGCTGGATCACCCCAAGGGCTGAGTCAGTCCATCATTGTGTGTCAGAGAGTAGCCAGCACATTTGTAAAGCTCACAAGCACAGCCAGGAGGCCAGGCCAACTGTGGCTCCCAGCCATTGATCTTCTTTTATTGGAGATGACAGCCATCATAGTTCGCATCTATTGATAACCCTGGCTCTTCTGCAACTCATCTAAATGTTAGGACGATAGCAATAGCAATAGCTATTTACCACTTAGTTATATACCACTTCCCAGTGCTTTACAGCCTTCTCTAAGCGGTCTATAGAGTCAGCTATTTCTCCACAACAATCTGGGTCCTCATTTTACCTACCTCAGAAGGATGGAAGGCTGAGTAAGAGGAAGGAAGGAAGGAAGGAAGGAAGGAAGGAAGGAAGGAAGGAAGGAAGGAAGGAAGGACAATAGCAATAGCACTTAGACTTATATACCACTTCACAGTGCTTTTACAGTCAGCCTGTTTGCCCCCAACAATCTGGGTCCTCATTTTACCACTTGGGAAGGATGGAAGGCTGAGTCAACCTTGAGCCGGTCAGGATCGGACTGCTGGTAGTGGGCAGTTAGCCTGCAACACTGCCTTCTAATCACTGTACGTCATGGATGGATGGATGGATGGATGGATGGATGGATGGATGGGGAAGCGAAAGAGAGGGGAAGGGAAGGGAGGGAGGGAGGGTGGGAGGAAGGAAGGAAAATAGCAATAGCACTTATATATTGCTTCACAGTGCTTTACACTGTGTAAACTGCTATACACTCTGTAAGCGGTTTACAGAGTCAGCCTCTTGTCCCCCACAATCTTGGGTTCTCATTTTACTCACTTCGGAAGGATAGAAGGATGTGTCAATCTTGAGCCTTTGCTCAGAATCAAACTGCTGGCAATGGGTAGAATTAACCTGCAATGCTGCATTCTAACCACTACACGTCATGTATGTATGTATGTATGTATGTATGCATGCATGCATGCATGCATGTATGTATGTATAGGGAAGGGAAGGAGAAAGGAGGGAGGGAAGGAAGGGCAATAACAATAGCCCTTAGACTTATATACCGCTTTACAGTGCTTCACAGCCCTCTCTAATCGGTCTACACAGTCAGCTATTTCTCCACAACAATCTGGGTCCTCATTTTACCCACCTCCAAAGCATGGAAGGCTGAGTCAACCTTCAACCTTTGGTCAGGATCTAACTGCTGGCAGTGGGCAGAATTAGTCTGCAGTACTGCGCTCTAGCCACTCCGCCACCCCAGCTCATGATGGAGAAGCCTATTGCACAAGGCTGAGGGAAGGAGAAACTGGGATCATGAAGGTGGAGGAACAGGATCAAGGATGAACAGCTGGAGAGGATTACTGGAAGAAGGACAAGGTGGTAGAACATCTGTTCCACCAGATCCACTCAACTTACAGGCATCGGATTTAAGTAGCAAAATAAGTCATTTCTAATCTCTCTAACAGGACAGGGAGGAAAACATGTTTATGTTCCTGTTTCAGTGGAAGTGTTACCAAGACCACCCCTCACTGAACAACAGAATAACGGAGTTGGAAGGGGGCTCGGAGGTCTTCTAGTCCAACCCAAGCAGGAAACCCTATACCACTTCAGAAAAATGATTCTCCAAATCTCTTCTTTAAAAACCTCCAATGTTGCAGCACCCACAACTCTTTGCTCCAATCTCCAGGTCCCTTATTTGAGAGGGGGGGACACTTTGGGGCAGTGGCAGGTGCAGTTCCCCAATTCAATTTTTGAACTGCATGGGCCTCTGCCCTCACACACCTGGTGTGGTAAGGGATTGCAAAGAAGCATCTTGCCTTCCAGGTGAGATGGGGACAAAAGGGAATTGACCCAGAAGAGAAATCTTCCCGGTTTGGTCTGGTTCGGCCAAACCCGTTTCGTTCTGCAAACCAGAAGAAGTAAAAAAAAAAGCTTCCAAGCATCACACGGTTCAGCTGTGAGGTGCGCAATCATAAGAAGCATTTTTTTCCTGCAGGTTTGGGCAAATAGGCAGGTAAAAAATGCTTTAAAAATCGGTGAGTGCAGTGCTGCAAAAGAAAAAAGAGAGGGGGGAGGGGAAAAAGGAGAGGAAGGAAGGACCACAAACCTGGCACAGCAATCCAGGGCTGGAAGGGACCTGGAGGTCATCTAGTCCAACCCCCTGCTCCAGCAGGACATTGTTGAAGTTTCTGTCTTTTGAACCCAAGTCACATGACTATGTAACCACGCCCATCCAATCACATGACCCACCACCATCAAGCCATGCCCACAGAACCGGTAGGGAATTTTTTTTAGATTTCACCCCTGAATTGACCTCAGAAATGCTGTAGGTAATAACTGGGGCTCCAGGTGGTCTTTTTCCTCTTAGAGAGCTAGTCCCATAGGTGCTTCAGTTAGAACAGAAAAATATTCTTGGGCGAGTTCAGAATTCTTTCTATTAGGCATCATCACAGATGGCTACGATAAAGGAACCATATACCTAATATTACACATCCTGGATGCAGTAAGAATGGGGTATGTGCAGCAGTGGAAGAGTGAAAATACCCCTTCAGAGGAGGAGAGAATAAGGAAGATACTAGTCTGTGCAGAAATGGATAGACTAACGTTAAAAATAAAAGATAAAGGAGGGACAGGCTATTACGACACATGGAACAGATTCTATCAATGGTTAGAAACACGAGGTGGAAGTCGGAATACGAAAAAATTAGGGTGGGACAGGGGTGAAATCCTTCCAGTTCGGTCTGGTTTGGCTGAACTGGTAGGAACGATTTTCATTGGTTCTGCAAACCAGTAGTAAAAAAAAAAAAAAAAGCTTGCAAGGATGGCACGCGCAATCGTCGGAAGCTTCCCCCACCCCCCAACTTTTTAAAGCATTTTTTTCCCTGCCAATTCTGGCAAATAGGCAGGGGAAAAAATGCTTTAAAAAGTGGGGGGGAATGGCCACGCCCACCCAGTCACATGACACACACACACACACACACACACCAAGCAGAACCGGTGGGGTGGGGAAATAGATTTCACTACCGGGGTAGAGGGACCAGGAATGAGATAATATACATATGCATCATGATATTAGAATGGTATAGAATGAATTTAATGGTCAAAAATAATTGCACATCCCTAGCACTGTTTAAGTAGCATAGATGTTATTTGTTTTCACTTTGGTTTTTATGAAAGTGAAATGCCAGTACAATCACGGTGTGTTCACTATACTTATATGTAAATAATAAAAATATATTTAAAAAATTATTCTTGGATGAGAAGCAAAACATTTTTAAAGGGGGGGGGGGGAAACAAGGAAGTCCAGTTGCCTTTTTGGAAAGACAACTTTGGGCCAACCATGACCTGGATGATTGAGAATCTTCATAGACACCTGGGACAGATGGACTTTCCTCCACTTGAGTGGACACGAGGGGAGCTCTCGCCCAAATGGAAGAACCTGATCTCAGCTGAGAAGACATCATCTTCATCCCACCAGAGCAAAAGGGTCGGGTGGGATGCTGCCCAAAAGAGATGGATCTTGAATGAACCAACTTACTGCATCCTGGACTTTCCCAGACAGGTGAAGGACCAGCATTGACAAGCTCAACTTGTCTAATTTGTATGCACAGGTAATTCTCGACTTAGGAGAGGGGTCGGAAACCTTAAACACGCAAAGAGCCATTTGGAATCATTTCCCACTGAAAAGAAAACACCAGGAGCTTTGCTGGCTGAGGAACTCTGGGAGTTGAAGTCCACCAGTCTTAAAGTTGCCAAGGTTGGAGACCACTGATCTATAGCATCATTTTGAGAGCAGGATGCGAGGGGTCTGTAGATATTTTCACAGCCCTCTTTTTGACTTGTGCAGTGGACAGGTCCTCAATGGAAGGCAGGTTGGCAGCCATTGATTTTTTTTGCAGTTCTAATTATCCTCTGAAGTCTGTGTCTGTCTTGTTGGGTTGCAGAGCCAAACCAGACAGTTATGGAGGTGCTGATGACAGCTTTGCTGGCTGAGGAACTCTGGGAGTTGAAGTCCACAGGTCTTAAAGTTGCCAAGGTTGGAGACCACTGATCTAGAGCAGTGATGGGGAACCTTTTTGGCAACGAGTGTCCAAACTGAAAAGTGTGCACATACATGAGCCCTGGAAACTCTAAGTCCAGCTGGCTGGTGCCCATGCTGCACTGACCACCTGATTTACTGGTTTCTGGTGTGCGTATGCCAGTTGGTCATAAGAGTTTCTGGGGCTCCAGCACAGGTGCCATCACTAGTCTAGTATCTTCTTAATGATCTCTTCATCTTGCAGTGTTTCTTCATCTTTCCAAATATAATATAATATATTCAAATTGTGCAAATATAATCCAGAAGAGCAGCTGGTGATGGCGCATGTGCCCACAGAGAGGGCCCTGCGTGCCACCTCTGGTACATGTGCCATAGGTTTGCCATCACGGATCTAGAGTCTACAAACTGAGGCAAGTTATAGAAACTGTGAAACAAATACAGAATAATTGATTGGTGGCTACTGGGTAAACAATTCTCTTTTACACTGTTCTTAAAAAGATAAAGGTTCCCCTCGCACATCTGTGCTAGTCGTTCCCGACTCTAGTGGGCGGTGCTCATCTCTGTTTCAAAGCCGAAGAGCCAGCGCTGTCCAAAGATGTCTCTGTGGTCTTGTGGCCAGCATGACTAAATGCCGAAGGCTCACAGAACGCTGTTACCTTCCCACCAAAGTGGTCCCTATTTTTCTACTTGCATTGTTACGTGCTTTCAAACTGCTAGGTTGGCAGAAGCTGGGACAAGTAACGGGAACTCACCCCATTATGCAGCGCTAGGGACTCGAACTGCCAAACTGCTGACCTTTCTGATCGACAAGCTCAGCATCTTAGCCACTGAGCCACCGCGTCCCAACACTGTTCTTACCAGTGGGTTTATAAGCACATGTCTGACTAATGCATTGGGATGTCCCTCTGAAAAGGAGGGCCCAGGATAAAGGACTCAAATTAGGAAGGAAATTGTGATGAAATACAAGGAGAAAATTTTAAAGTATCAACTGTTCAGCAGTGAAAGTATTAGACTTTACATGAGCTCTTTTAAAACAGACGTTAAGAAGAGTTGGCTACAAAGAATTGATTTATTTTGCAATGGCAAAAACAATGGACTGGATAAATTTAAGGGATGAGTTCTAGCTCTACAGTTGAATCACCTGAACCGAAAAGACAACCTATCCACAGGTACCAATTGTCCCATCAAAGCCTCTCCTAATCTTCTCTCTCTTAGCCATCATCAAGCCATCTGTCATCATGTCCATATTTACTGCATCATCTATCCATCTATCATTATTTATCTCTATAGCTCTCATCTATCCATCTATCATTAATCTCTGTAGCTATCATCTATCAATATATTTTTATCAATCTTTCCATCTATCTATTACCTATATAGATGATAGGTATATTATTGTCTATCATCTCTATATAATCTGTCTCTCTATCTATACTTATGTACAGTATATTTTATCTCTGTATCTATCTCTAACTCTGTAATCTGTAACTCTATCTCTGTCTCTCTATCTATCTCTCTATATCTCTCTGTATCTATCTCTCTATCTCTGTATCTATTTCTGTATCTCTATCACTATGTGTGTGTGTGTGTATGTATGTATGTATGTATGTATGTGTGTGTGTGTGTGTGTATATATATATATATATATATATATATATATATATATATATATATATATATATATATATTCTATCATCTATCTATCTATCTATCTGCATCTATCTCTCTATCCCTGTATCTATTTCTGTATCTCTATCATTATCTATCTATCTATCTATCTATCTATCTATCTATCTATCTATCTATCTATCTATCTATCTCTGTATCTCTCTGTATCTATCTCTCTATCCCTGTATCTATTTCTATATTTCTATCATTATCTATCTATCTATCTATCTATCTATCTATCTATCTATCTATCTATCTATCTATCTATCTATCTATCTCTCTCTCTCTCTCTTTATTTTACTGAAACATGGCACGCAGTACAATCTTTTAGCATATCTGTTTGCATTAAGTGTTTTCATGGACCACAATAATTTCCTGATGTAGAGATCAACAGGAGGGGGGAATAAGAGGAACATACATTTCATCTATTTGTCTTCCACTAAATGAGGCTTTTTGTGATCCTGTGAGTCCATCACAAGAGCTACTTTGAGAACGCAAGACCTTCTTTCAAAATGAATATGCTTTATCACCGGTGTCATTATTACCATGGCTGATATCACCCCCACTGTTCTAGTCATCTGTGATCACTCAGAATCAAAGATCTCGGGCGGGGGTGGGGGGAATACAACATAATTTAGACTTCCGCACCAGCCCAAAAGGTTTGTCAACCTCTGGTGTAAACTAAGGACCAGGCCTTCCTTGGGATTCAACAGAACAGTGGACTGGAATTGTTCTGGGTAAAACAAGATAGCTATGATCATTCAGACATGTCCTGGAAAAACACACAAACCGAGATGTACAGGCAGTCCTAAAAACACTTAATGTTGAATACCTGCCAACTGCTTTGACAGGGGTGGACTATTCAATGTCGGAACAGTTGGAAGGGCCCCCAGAGGTCTTCTAGTCCAACCTCCTATGCAAGCAGAAGACCCTATACAATTTCTGGCAAAATGTTGTCCAGTCTCTTCTTAAAAAGCCTTCAATAACGGAGCACGCACAACGTCTGGAAGCAAGCCATTCCACTGATTAATTGTTCTCACCGTTAGGAAGTTTCTCCTTAGTTCTAGGTTATTTCTCTCCTTGATTAGTTTCCATTCATTGCTTTTTGTCCTGCCTTCTGGTGCTTTGGAAAATAAGCTGACTCCCCCCTTCTTCTTTCTGGCAGCCCCTCAAATATTGGAACACTGCTATCACGTCTCCCCTGGACTTTCTCTTCACTAGACATGCCATACCCAATTCCTGCAACTGTTCTTCATATGTTTCAGCCTCCTAAGCATCTTTGTTGCTCTTCTCTGCACTCTTTTCCAGATTCTCAACATCTTTTCTTTTAATACTGGGTTGACCAAAACCGCATGCAATGTTCCAAGCCCTTTGGAGTGCATGTGGTCCCCCCTTTAAATCCCAAAATGTGAGTTTCGACTCACCGTATTCCAGCAGATAAGGTGGTTGGTCTCGGGATCTTCAACCAGAGTCCACAACTTAGTAAGAAAGGCCGGCACATTGCTGGTGTAACCGTCCATCGCAAGGGCCGTGGTTGAGTCCTGCATGGCGTTGCGACTCACAAAAACGACTCTCTCACACCATCGTTGGTTTTTTTTGCAACAATGCCCCCCCTTCCTCTCTTTTGCATAGATCAGTGGGGGGAAAAGAGCCACTTAGTGTCCTGGGCAGAGCTGAGAAAACACCCCTTTTCCCCATAGGGGTCCTATCAGCAGAGGCATTGGCTCAACTCCAAACACATCACAATATGCAGACACGGCTAATGGGGTGGGCACGACAATACTCTGAGCGAAAGCTCCCTGCTTTCAACTGCACAATGCCATGAAAAAAGATGCAACATCATGCAAAGAGAATACACGGGCTTGCACAAATACGGAGGTCAGCAAATCACTGGGGGGGGGGAGAGAGAGAGAGAGAGAGAGGAGGAAACAGCAGCTACCTACTAGCTCACTCCTCTTGTGTTTACACAACCGGCAGGAGAGAGGTGAAAATCAATCTGTGCGCTTAGCCCCTTCAGACCGGCTGCTTAAGTTTTTCGTGAGCTTTCTGGATGCTTTAATAAAACCCCGAAGGCATGGGTGACGTATTGGTAGCTACGCCCAGGAGCAATCGCATCATTAGGAGAGAAAAAACAGACTACCTGCGGAGTAAAGAAAGGACAGCCGTAGAAGATTTGTAGCTTAGGGTGCATATGAGGGGTCCTTGGGTGTCTCTGAGCCTGGTTGCTTTCTTGCAGACATTTCACTACCCCACTAGGTAACATCATAAGTGCTAAAAGAGTGGAGGTTGCAAGGAAGAGGAGGAGGGGGGAGGAGGAGGGGGAGGAGGAGGAGGAAGGTTCCTTGGTGCTCTCTGAGCTTGGTTGCTTTCTTGCAGACATTTCACTACCCCACTAGGTAACATCATCTGTGCTAAGAGTGGAGGGGAGGAGGAGGAGGAGGAGGAGGAGGAGGAAGGCTCCTTAGTGCACTCTGAGCGTGGATGCTTTTTTGAAGACATTTCACTACCCCACTAGGTAACATCATCAGTGCTAAAAGAGTGGAGTTTGCGAGGAGGATGAGGATGATGGCTCCTTGGTGCTCTGTCAGCTTGGTTGCTTTTTTGAAGACATTTCACTACCCCACTAGGTAACATCATCAGTGCTAAAAGAGTGGAGGTTGCAAGAAGGAGGAGGAGGAGGAGGAGGAGGAGGAAGGCTCCTTGGGTTTCTCTGAGCTTGGTTGCTTTCTTGAAGATATTTCACTACCCCACTAGGTAACATCATCAGTGCTAAAAGAGTGGAGTTTGCGAGGAGGATGAGGATGAGGAGGATGGCTCCTTGGTGCTCTGTCAGCTTGGTTGCTTTTTTGAAGACATTTCACTACCCCACTAGGTAACATCATCAGTGCTAAAAGAGTGGAGGTTGCAAGGAGGAGGAGGAGGAGGAGGAGGAGGAAGGCTCCTTGGGTTTCTCTGAGCTTGGTTGCTTTCTTGAAGATATTTCACTACCCCACTAGGTAACATCATCAGTGCTAGAAAGAGTGGAGGTTGCAAGGAGAGGAGGAGGAAGAGGAGGAGGAAGACCAGAGACGTAAGTTGTGGTCACTTGACCACCGAATGCTTCCACTGGCTGTAAAGGTGAGCCCCTTGCCAAGTGCCTGAAAATCTGCAGAGGGGGGCACAGGAATCAGGTCCTAAGTACGTTTTTGGGTAGTGGGGTGTTCATCCTACCATGAATGGTCGCTAAGCAACTGGTCATTAAGCAAGGACTACCATCTCCAGAAAGAACTTGGGCTTCAATGCAATTAAAAACAGAATGCCAAAAACAACTTCCCATTTTGAAACGAGCAGTTTTTAAGGTCATGGAGAAACCACAAGTCAGCATCAAAATCTAGAAATGCTCTGAAGCTACTTAAAACCTTGAGACAGCAGCCTCTGCATCTCTGACTTTAATTTAATATAACTTGGGACTTTTTTTTGGTCTGGGCAAAGATTTAAGGGAACAGCAAGACCATTAGAAACTGATTGGTATATGCAAATCTTTATTGTGAACCACAAGTGACCGTAGTGTTTGCCAAAGAACAAGAGTTAGGTATTAAAATCTGCAGCTGAATTAGAATGCAGAATGCAGAATAAACAAAATCCTTCATTGTCCCCAAGAATTCTGTGCTTTTCCTTCTGTGACGGACTGTGTATATAGAGAAATTATTATTATGATTATTATTTTAAAAAAAGCAAAGATCCTTCATGAACGTTACTGGATCGGCCGATTTATAAAATGGATCTGTCCCGCAATATCGGAATAAAAGAAAGCAATTTATTTTAAAAAGTCATTTAAATTTTAAAAATAAAAAAGCAATTCTATTTAAATTGCTGGCTCTCTGGGAATAAGGTGCATCGTACCCCTTTTATTGCTTCAGAACTGGGGAGATTCACCTGGCACCTGGCCCAAGTTAGGGACACAAGATTGGTAACATGGAAGAGAGGAGTACGCTGGACAGTGTGTGGTTTCTCAAATCAGGGCAGTGCGCGAGAAATGCATCCACCACGCCTTGGCTAACCACGCAATAACAATGAATCTCCTTCAGACGGCAACACTTTTTGGCCAACTCAATCAGGGAGGAGTTGAGAGCATTGGAAGGGGCCGTGTAAAGAATGAGTTTCTCCACCGTCTGGCTGTAATAGTTGGTGATCAACTGCAGCTGATAGGTCACGTTATGGAGGTAATTGAACTGCAGAGACTTCACGGGAATGCTGGGCTTGAGGACGCCGGGAATCTTGGTGCCGTCCACCATGGCAGCGAATTCAAACTTCACCCGGAACTGGGGGTATCTCTTGCTCACCATGGCCCAACATTCTTCGGGAATCTGCTTCTCCAGACCTTCGTACAAAACGTCCAGACATTGGAGTGGCCATCGGTTGGGCTTCACCAGCTCTTGGAACAGTCCCGTCGATAAGCTGGTGTAATAAAGTCCTAACACAGTAAGTTTCGGGCAGATCCGCACCACGTCCACGATGGCCTCAGGTTTTAGGATGATCACCCCAGGAGCACGGTTGTTGATCAGCAAGGTGCGAAGGTTTGGGCTCCTGTAAGCCAGGAGAAGCACCGTGTTGTTGTCCAGGATGAACGGCATCTTCCGGAGATCGACGTGTTGCAGATCGATCCTACTGTTGCGTTGGCACAACAGGCGGATGCTTTGCAAGAGATCTTGGCCAGAGTAGAAGTAAGGGCTCAACCCCTGGCAGACAATGTTCAGCGCCCGCAGCTTGACCCTCTTGAAGGCCAGCATGTCTAAGACCTGAGGGACGAGTCTTCGGTTTAGCTCCATGTACTGGTTCAGGACAATCTTCAGGTGTCTGATATGGATCAGGTAAGGCTGTAGCATCCTTATTACACAGGCTGCTTCCTTCTCCTCTTCAAAGTCAAAACTGAGAGGATGGTAGAAGGGGAAAGGGACAAAGAAACCTTGATGAGGCCACCTACTCTGTTTCCCTGAAAATAAGACCTCCCCCCCAGATAATAAGCCCAATCAGGCTTTTGAGCGCATGCGCTAAAATAAGCCCTCCCCAAAAATATTGCAACACAGCAGCAGCCATGAGGTGACCATGCCTCCTGAACCTCAAAAATAATAAGACCTACCCGGAAATAAGGCCAAGTGCGTATTTTGGTGATCAAAAGAAAATAAGACCCTGTCTTATTTTCAGGGAAACACAGTAGCAAGCTCCAAAACAGGACACTGGACGTTGTTTGAAACCTTGTTTACAGATTATCCTCGACTTTACAACCATTTGTTGTTTAGGGACCATTCAAAGTTAAAAGGGCACTGACTGCTGTTCACACTTACAACCGTTGCAGGATCCCCCTGGTCACATAATCAAAATTTGGACACTCGGCAATTGGCATGTATTTATGACGGTTGCAGTGTCCCAAGGTATAGGAATAATGGATGGAAACTGAGCAAGGAGAGATTCAACCTGGAAATAAGGAGGAATTTTCTGACAGTGAGAACAATCAACCCATGGAACAGAAGTGGTCTTTGGAGGTTGTGGGAGCTTCATCACTGGAGGCTTTCCAGAAGAGACTGGACTGCCATCTGTCAGAAATGATGTAGGATCTCCTGCTTGGGCAGGGGGTTAGACTAGATGACCTACAGGGTCCCTTTCAACTCTGTTAAACTGAATCTATCTCAGATGATCAAAGGCCTGGAGATTAAAACATATGATGAACAGTTGCAGGAACTGGACATAGCTAGTCTAGTGAAGACAAGGACCAGGGGAGACAGGATAGCAGTCTTCCAATATTTGAGAGATTGCCACAGAGAGGAGGAGGGTGGGTCAAGCTATTCTCCAAAGCACCGGGAGACAAGGAATAATGAATGGAAACTGAACAAGGAGTGATTCAACCTAGAAATAAGGAGAAATTTCCTGACAGTGAGAACAATCAACCAACGGAACAGAAGTTGCCTTCAGAAGTTGTGGGAGCTTCATCCCTGGAGGCTTTCAAGAAGAAACTGGACTGCCATCTGTCAGAAATGGTGTAGGTAGGGGCTCCTGCATGGGCAAGGGTGGACTAGATGACCTACAAGGACCCTTCCAACTCTGTTAATCTGAATGAGATGGCCGGTCATTCCATTTACAACTATTGCGACATCCCCAATTCAGGCACTTGTAATTATGTAATTACGGTTTATGAAATTATGTAGTTACAGCATGTAATTACAGATGGTTGTAACATCACAGAGTTCAACGATGGCCATCCTTCCCAGCTGGCTTCCACCAATCAGACCATGAATTAGCCAGCTTTGCTGGACAACCATGTGATTCACCTAATGACTATGTTTAACAACTAGGACCAAAAAAAGGTTGTTAAATGGGAGGTAGGTCACTTCACCGCATTGCTTAGTAAATTCTGCTCCCAAGTGTGGTTGCAAGTCTATCTGTAAGGGCAGTCCCAGACTTACAACAGTTCATTTAGTGCAGTGTTTCTCAACCTTGGCAACTTGAAGATGTCCGGACGAATGCTGGCTGGGGAATTCTGGGAGTTGAAGTCCGGACATCTTCAAGTTGCCAAGGTTGAGAAACACTGATTTAGTGACTGTTCAAAGTTATAACATCCCTGAAAAAAGTGACTTGTGACCATTTTTTTCACGCCTATGACCACAGTAGCATCCCCATGATCATGTGATCAAAATTCAGATGGTTGCCAAATGACTCACATTTATGTATGATGGTTGCAGTGTCCCAAGGTCACGTGATCAGCCTTTTGGGACCTTCTGGACAAGCAAAGTCAGTAGGGTAGCCTGATTCACTTAACAACCAGGTTACCAACTTACCAACCGCAGTGATTCACTTAACAAGAGTTGCACGAAAGGTCGTAAAATGAGGCAAAACTCAATAAATGTCTCACCTCACGACAGAAATTCTGGGGTCAGTTGTGGTTGTAAGTCGAGGACTTGCATTCATCATAACGGATTTGGCCATGATTTGTTGAGGAAGCCAAAAGTTTATTTCACAAAAGTGATTTCATAAAGGGACTCTGGATCAACGGGGCAGAGTTTCACCCCCTCAGTATGACTGCGGGGTCCCAGGTCAAACTGTAGATCACATGGTGACCTGCTGTAAGCTGAGGGAAGATGCTGGCCAAGTGTCTGATTTGTTTAATAAAAATAATATTGCGCTTCAAAGAAATAGAACAGAACAGAGCAAAGAGAAGAGAAAATAGAATAGAACAGAACAGAAAATAGAATAGCAAGTAAAATAGAATAGAATAGAAAATAGAATAGAACAAAATAAAAGAGAAAACAGAACAGAATAGAATAGAAAATAGAATAAAAAAAGAATAGAGAATAGAATAGAATAGAAAATAGAACAGAATAGAAAATAGAGAATAGAATAGAATAGAAAAATGGAATGGAATGGAATAGGAACAGAACAGAACAGAATAAAACAGAATAGAAAATAGAATAGAAAATGGAATAGAAAATGGAATAGAAAATGGAATAGAAAATAGAATAGAAAATAGAATAGAAAATAGAATAGAAAATAAAATAGAAAATAAAATAGAATGGAATAAAAAATAGAATAGAATAGAATAGAATAGGAATAGAATACAATAGAAAATAAAATAGAATAGAATAGGAAAATGGAATGGAATAGAATAGAAATAGAATAGGGATAGAATAGAACAAAATAGAACAGAACAGAGAATAGAATAGAAAATGGAACAGAACAGGACAGGAGTCCATCTTCTACTCCAGCCCCCTGTTCAAGCAAGAGATGGTATTTGACATTTATATTTTATTGTGTTTTTCTAATCGAGGTGAAATGTTAATCTATATTGCTCCTCCGTGTATGATATGCCATACGCTAAATAAACAAACAGCGATTTCGCACATTGTGCTGGGCTGCAGATCATTAACCGTAAAGACTGGTCCATGCCACATGACCAAACGAGGGCTTAATTTGATGTCTGAGCTCCAGCCAATGACCGATGATGCCATCCCCTGGGCACAAGCGGCCTCCTCTCCTTCTTACCTAAATTCGGTAAAACTCCAGACTGCCGAGGAAGCCACAGCCGCAGCCCATCTCTTGCACACGTATGAAACCGTGTATCTGTCTCTAATCGAGAGGAAGGAAAAGACACCGGCCATAATTTCTTCGGGCAGGTAGTTCGAAAGATCAATCACGTCAGACATCCTCCGAGCCTCGAGGATGACTCCCTGCAGAATTAAGCCAAGCCCACCCCACCCCAAAAAAAGAAAAGAAAAATCCATCAGCAAAAGAGAATGAGGTCAAGATTCATTTCTAAGCATTTCGCTCAAGGGCAGGTGTATCAAACTCGATTTCATTGAGGGACACATCAGGGTTGGTTTTGACCTCGGGGGGTGGGGGAGGGATGGCCAGAGTGAGCATGGCCAGCTCGACGTCACTTCGTGTTGGGAGCGGCCTGAGCTGAGGACATATGCTGGTCCAGTATCTGATTTGTTGAATAAAAATAATATTGTACTTCAAGGGAATAGAGCAGAGAAGAGAGCAGAGCACAATAGAATATAGCAGTGATGGCAAATCTTTTTTGCCTTGGGTGCCAAAAGTGGCCCGAGTGCTCTGCCAGTGAAAACAGGCCCCTGAGCTCCGTTTTCAGCTGCGATGTCCTCCTGCAGCCCTCTGCCAGAGAAAACGGAGCTCAGGCGGGCTGCTGGCGGCCTTCCGGAGCTCCCTTTTCCCTGGCAGAAGCAGAGCGGGCCAGTTTTTCACTGTTTCCAGGACAGCCCCATGGGCCAGATCTAAGCACCCCATGAGTGGGATCTTGAGTTTGATACCCCTGCTCGAGGGGGATACCACCCATCCCAAGGAAACAAGCAAAAGATCTGAACCAGGCGGAGTTGTGTGCAAAGGCCTCACCAGGTAGACTTCAAGATGGGAGTTCACAAGTAGTAATCGTGTTCAAGATATATTTAGTCAGCTACATTTGCATAACAGGAATACAGGTAGTCCTTGCCTTACAACAGTCTGTTCAGTGACCAAAGTTACAACGGCACCAAAAAAAAGTGACATAGCAATAGCACTTAGATTTATATACTGCTTCACAGTGCTTTGCAGCTTTCTCTAAGCGGTTTACAGAGTCAACCTCTTGCCCCCAACAATCTGGATCCTAATTTTACCCACCTCGGAAGGACAGAGGCTGAGTCACCCTTGAGCTGGTCAGGATTGAACTGCTGGCTGCAGGCAGAATTAGCCTACAATAGTGCATTCTAACCACTGGGAAGGAAGGAAGGAAGGAAGGAAGGAAGGAAGGAAGGAAGGAAGGAAGGAAGGAAGGAAGGAAGGAAGGAAGGGCAAAAGCACTTAGACTTATATACCGCTTCACTGTGCTTCACAGCCCTCTCTAAGTGGTTTACAGAGCCAGCCCATTTGCCCCCAACAATCTGGGTCCTCATTTTACCCACCTCGGAAGGATGGAAGGCTGAGTCAATCTTGAGCCTGGTGAGATTTGATCTATCAAATTGCAGGCAGCCGGCAAGCAGCATAAGTAGCCTGCATTCTAACCACGGCACCACCATGGCCCATTTCTTATTTTTTTAACATTTACCACTTATGATATTGCAGCATCCCCAAAATACAGACCTTTGGCAACTGGCTCATATTTATGACAGTCACAATATCCCAGGGCCATATGATCTCCTTTTGCGACCTTCTCCTGACCATCGAAGTTAGAGTTTTTTTAGAGTTTTATTGATTTGTATGCCGCCCACTCCCGAAGGACTCCGGGCGGCTTACAATAAAACAAGGGAGGGGGGATAATACACAAACAACATATTAAAATATACAACAGTCACAATTTCTGAGGGGCTGGATATTTCGAGAGCCCCCCGGCCTGCTGGAGCAGCCAGGACTTAACGGCTTTGCGGAAGGCCGGGAGGGTAGTAAGGGTCCAGATCTCCACGGGGAGATCATTCCAGAGGGCTGGAGCTGCAACAGAGAAGGCTCTCCCCCGGGGAGTCGCCAGCCGACATTGGCTGGCAGATGGAATACGGAGGAGACCTAACCTGTGTGATCTAATCGGCCTATGGGAGGTGATCGGCAGGAGGCGGTCTCTCAGGTACCAGGTCCGATGCCATGAAGGGCTTTATAGGTAACGACCAGCGCCTTGAAGCGGATCCGGAGACTAATGGGTAACCAGTGCAGCTCGCAGAGGATAGGTGTAACGTGGGTTACCTGGGTGCACCCACGATCGCTCGCGCGGCTGCGTTCTGGACCAGCTGGAGTCTTCGAACACTCTTCAAGGGCAGCCCCATGTAGAGCGCATTACAATAATCCAGTCTTGAGGTCACAAGGGCGTGAGTGACTGTCTGAAGGGCCTCCCAATCCAGGTAGGGTCGCAATTGGTGCCTCCAGAAGTTGTGAATGCACCATTTTTGGTGCCATTTTTGGCACTGTTTTTTGGGCCCAGAAAATGGCCTGGAAAACGGCCTGAAAAAAGGCCCAGAAAATGGCCTGAAAAATGAAAAAACAGCCTGAAAAACGCCCTAGAAAACGACCTGAAAAACAGAAAAACAGCCTGAAAAACAGCCTGAAAAACAGCCTGAAAAACAGCCTGAAAGCCTGAAAAACAGCCTGAAAAACAGCCTGAAAAACAGTCTGAAAGTTGCCTGAAAATAGCTCAGAAAATGGCCAGGAAAACAGCCTGAAAAAAGGCCCAGAAAATGGCCTGAAAGATGGAAAAACAGCCTGAAAAACAGCTGGAAAATGGCCTGAAAAATGGAAAAACAGCCTGAAATCTCCTGGAAAATGGCCTGGAAAACAGCCTGAAAATGCCCTGGAAAACAGCCTGGAAAATGTCCTGGAAAATGTCCATTTTTTTGGCAATTTTCCAGCGCTCCAGCTCCCACGAAGACCATGTCAGCAGGAAAGCAGAAGAGCAGCTGGTGATGGCCTGCGTAAGCATAGAGAAGGCTGTGTGTGCCACCTCGGGCACAGATGCCTACGTTCACCATCCCAGGTCTAACACACTCTGCTCTGGCGCTTAGCCTGGGATATTGGGGGGGGAGGGCGTTAGGGGGCTGACAGGATAAGATAAACTTTTCACCCCCTGGCTGTCCATCCTCTTGGTTTTTAAGTTCAATTTTCAACTCTTTATTCCAATTTCAATTCTTTCAACCACTTTTTAAACTTTTATTGTATTGTAAAGCCAGAGATGATCTATCAGTTAGTCAGAGCACAATAGAAATTCAATCAATACAATGTGCAACCGCAGGTAGTCCTTGTTACTGACAACAGTTCACTTAGTGACCGAAGTTACAGCAGCACTGAAAAAAGCAACTTAGGGCTGTTTTTCACATTTATGACCGTTGCAGTATCCCCATGGTCACATAATTTACATTTGGACACGCTTGACAACTGACTCAAATTTATGACGATTGCAGTGTCTGAAGGGGTGGGGGGGGCTTACGCAATCCCCTTTTGCAATCTTCTGGGAAGCCAGGTCAATGGAGAAACCAGATTCACTTAACATCCCTGTTACTAACTGAAGAACTGCAGCAATTCATTTAACAACTGTGGTAAGAAAGGTAATAAAATGGCTACGTTAGCAAATTTCTCAGTTTTGGCCTCAATTGTGGTCGTAAGTCGAGGACTGCCTGTATTTAAGCCCAGCTTTCTGGGTTGAATCCACTCCGTGGGGTTTGGTTGTAGTTCAGAGCATGGCAAGGACCTTCCGAAATGAGGACGACAAATCACAGCCCATTGAACCACAAGTAAGCTTGTGGTGAACACAAGGCATTAGGTGGGGAAGGCACCTGTGAAGCCGGACAATGGTGGTTTATTCAATAAGCCAGGTTCAAAGAAATGCATAGCTGCCCACAAAGCCCACTCACAACACCTCTTACTGGACTTGGCTTAACCACCTTACCACATTATTATTCTGGCTACCTCAACCCGGGTTTAACAAAATAATTTAGTGCCATGCCAAGGTTTGTATGACACACTTTCCTTCCAAGTAGCCAAATCACTACAGTCAGTCCTCGACTTATGCCCAAAACGTCTGCAAGAAAACTGCCAAGCTCAGAGAGCACCAAGGACCCTCCAGTCCTCCTCCTCTTCACTACACAAACCCCACTCCCTTCTCACCCTGATGATGTTACCTAGTTGGGTGATGAAACGTCTGCACAAAACTACCCAGCTCAGACAGCACCAAGGACCCCACAGCCCTCCTCCTTCTCCCGCTCCTTCCCTACACAAACCCCACTCCCTTCTAGCCCTGATGATGTTGCCTAGTTGGGTAAGGAAACGTCTGCAAGAAAACAACCAAGCCCAGTGCTACTCTTTATAAATAAGGGAATAAGCCACATTCATTAGCCCTGATGATGTTACCTAGTTGGTTAAGGAAACATCTGCACAGAACTACCCAGCTCAGAGAGCACCAAGGACCCCACAGTTCTCCTCCTCTTCCCCTTCTCCTGCTCCTTCCCTACACAAACCCCTTCTAGCCCTGATGATGTTGCCTAGTTGGGTAAGGAAATCTGCATGAAAACGACCCAGCTCAGAGAACACCAAAGATCCCTCAAGAGTTGTATGCATTGGGCAAACCCAAGAAACTAAGTTAACCCCAGTAAAGTTAGTTACCGTTTGCCCACATTGCCAGAAAGGGGGGAAGAGGGAGCTAGGGGTTACCCAAAGTCTCAGCGGCTCAGCACCCCACTCGAGGGGGGGAAAACCCACCCTGCAGGCTCACCAACACCCACCTGCCCTCCGAGCACCAGCCTCGCGCCACGCGCATCGCGCCTTCTTTTTCTGCCGCAGCTCCACGTGGCTGTCGGGCGGCACCTGCGCGCAATCAGATCTTAGACGGCGGGGCAGGTAGGTGGAATGCGCATGCTCGGAGCCGGAGAAGCCCCCCCCCCCGCTTCTCTCTCACACCTGGCGCTTTTAACTCTTTCCTTCCCGGAGGTGGAGGGCACGTTGCGTTGTTGGAGAACAGCAGTTCTGTCCAGCCAGGAGGATCCCACGCTTCCCCCTTTCATCTGGCCATTCAATCTATTCCCAGCTTCACAGAAGGAGCAAACCATGGTTTACCCAGCATGCTTTATATAGCCACACCTGGCCTTACCAGGTTGCCACACCTGGCAATTAATGTTACTCCAAAAAAAGATGTTGAGACTTTGGAAAAAGTTGAGAGAAGAGCAACTAAGATGGTCAAAGGCCTGGAGATTAAACCGTAGGGAGAACGGCTGCAGGATTTGGGCTTGGCTAGTCTAGAGAAAAGAAGGGCTAGGTGAGGACATGATAGGAGTATTCCAATATTTGAGGAGCTGCCACAGAGAGGAAGGGGTCAAGCTATTTCCCAAAGCACCAGAAGGCCAGACAAGGAATAATGGATGGAAACTGATCCAGGAGAGATTCCTAAAGGACTGGAGATTAAAAGATAAGAATGAGGGTTGCAGGAATTGGGTAGTCTAGAGAAAAGAAGGACTAGGGGGGACATGGTAGGAATATTGCAGTATTTGAAGGGCTGCCACAAAGAAGAGGGGCTCAACCTATTCTCCAAAGCACCCGAGGGCCGGACAAGAAACAATGGTTGGAAACTAACCAAAGAGGGAAGCAACCTGGAATTAAGGAGAAACCTCTATTACTAGCTTCACAGAAGAAGTAAACCATGGTTTACCCAGGATGCTATATAAACCTGGTAAGGCCACACCTGGAATACTGCAACCAATTTTGCTCCCAAAAAGATGCTGAGACTTTGGAAAAAGTTCAGAGAAGAGCAACTAAAATGATCAAAGGCCTGGAGACTAAACGGTAGGAAGAACGGCTGCAGGATTTGAGTTCGGCTAGAATAAAACATTCAATGGATTCTTTTGTTATCTTTTAAATATATTGGTTGGGTTGGGGGTTTGTTTTGGGTTGTTTAGTTTTGGTAACATTATAATCTTTCTATATTTAGAATATAATAGAATAACAGAAGGGACCTTGGAGGTCTTCTAGTCCAGTGGTCTCCAACCTTGGCAACTTTAAGACTTGTGGACTTCAACTCCCAGAGTGCTGAGGAACTCTAGGAGTTGAAGTCCACAGGTCTTAAAGTTGCCAAGGTTGGAGACCACTGTTCTAGTCCAACCCCCTGCTTAGGCAGGAAACCCTACACAACATCAGACAAATGATTGTCCAATCCCTTCTTAAAAACTTCCAGTGTTGGAGCATTCACAACTTCTGGAGGCAAGCTGTTCCACTGGTTAATTGTCCTTACTTTTAGGAAATTCCTCCTTAATTCTAGGTTGCTTCTCTCCTTGATTAGTTTCCACCCATTGCTTCTTGTCCTGCCTTCAGGTGCTTTGGAGAATAGTTGGATTCCCTCTTCTTTGTGGCAACCCCTGAGATATTGGAACACTGCTATCATGTCTCCCCTAGTCCTCCTTTTCATTAAACTAGACATACCCAGTTCCTGCAATGGTTCTTCATATGTTTTAGTCTCCAGTCCCCGCGTCATCTTGGTTGCTCTTCTCTGCACTCTTTCTAGAGTCTCCATATCTTTTTTACATTGTGGCGATCAAAACTGGATGCAGGATTCCAAGCGTGGCCTTACCAAGGCCTTATAAAGTGGCATTAACGTTTCATGTGATCATTTCTTTGGGTTTAAATTGATAATGGAAAGGTAAGAAAGCACAATTGTGTCCTATCAAAGTGACTATTGTGTGAGAACAAACAGGACCACAGCTTTCTCTCTTCCTTCCTTGCTCCCTTGTAAATGATTCTCAAAGGTAGACTTCCATGGATGCTGGATGCTCCATTTAGTAATAAATCCTGATTAGTCTGTTGTCCATGACCTTTCTAATTATGTCTCTCCAGCCAAGCCAATGGTTCTTTTGGCTGAACCCCTTGGCTTCAAATTCCATCAATTAAATTAATGCTTTAAAAATAATATAGAAAGATACAGGAAGGAAAAACTGCCACAGCGCCGTTATTCATGTGTTGGAAATAATTGCAGAAATTGGTCTCTACCTTATTATTTATTACAGGTGGTCCTCAACTTACAACAATTCATTTAGTGGCTATTCAAAATTACAACAGCACCCCAAAAATGACTTACGACCAATTTTCACACTTATGACTGTTGTAGCATGACCGTGATCACGTGATCAAAAATTCAGCCGCTTGGCCACTGCCTCATATTTATGACGGTTGCAGAGTCCCTGGTCATGTGATCCCCTTTTGTGACCGTCTGACGTGCAAAGTCAATGGAGAAGCCAGATTCACTTAATGGCCGTGTGAATAATTTAAGAAGTGCAGTGATTCAACAACTGCAGCAAGAAAGGTCGTAAAATGGAGCAAAATGCACTTAGCTTCCTCGCTTAGCAACAGAAATTTTGGGCTCAATTGTGGTTGTAGGTCGAGGATTATCTGTTGTGGCCCAGCAGGAGCCGTTGGAGCTGCAAACAGACTCCGATAGCAAGGGGCCCTATGAGTCGACTCTTGAAGTTGTGGAGGACCCTGGAGAGGGTTCTGAGCAGGGACCAGAGAGGCTGGTTGGCCACCAGGAGGCGCCTGAGGCATGGAGCAGTGCTGAAAGCCAAAGGGAGTGTGCCCATGACGTCAGGCCCTGGAACAGTGGTGAAGACGTCAGGCCTTTGAGCACTGATGAGGTTCAGAGGGAATTGGTCCTTGGACTCCCGGAGGAGGTGGGAGGATAAATGCCGGCAACAATTAAGGAGACAAAGGAGATAATTGGACCCAGGTGGTTGTGATTAGGCCCCTCCCAAGAGAGTATATAAGGAGAGACTTTGGGAGAAGGCTGTTTGCAGGATTTGACTAATATACTAACACTGGAGACGCTCTTGTGTGTATGTCTTATCTTGGAAGTCTGGATTGCTGCCAAAGTCTTGTCGGTGTGTTAATTTACTGTGAATAAATTGTCTAGCAGTAATCTTGTGTCCGCGTGCTTCACCGTACGGAGTGGGGGGGGGTCAGAATAATTATCTATATTTAAAACTGCCTTCCTGAACAGTGATATGCCTCTGTGAACCTGTACATCACTATCCAAAATTCTCAGCAATAGTCACATTGGCTGGTTTACTTCTTACACTAAATCACATTGATCATAATTACAAATTGACAAATTCAGAATTTGCTATAGTCACACTCTAAACCATAGTTACCTAGTCAACTAAATCATGGCTACCTGTTAGTCTTTGCCTTAGTATGATGTGTGAATCAAGCCATTCTAGATTGTAACCTGTGGCTTTTTTAAAATCCTATTTATTGAAGCAGATGAGTCTGGTAGGTACAATGGTAAAATGCTGGGGTTTTTTATTGTGAACTAGGATAATAAAATATAATATGCATTGTACTATCATTGGCCAAAAGTAAAGAAAATAAACAATTCAGCAACTCAAACAATTCTTATTAACTAGATCCGGTGACGAGGAACAGAAACATACGATGTATATATGCTTTGGAAGATGTTAACATAAATATATTAAAAAACCTAGAATTATGTGCTCCCACCGTTTATGGGTTTTAATTTGGCTTGAATTGCTTTTGTGAATTTATTTCTACTCTGCTTTTTGTTTATTCCAGAAGTGAATTTCGTTAAAAAGTACTGTACATGTCTACTATCTATGCTGACAACTCGATCAGTAGTTCACCTGCCTTGCCACCTACCTAAAGTGCATCTGGTTTTTAAAAACACACTCGGCAGTTTGCACAACCAAAAGTGCTCCTTCTGGTTTAATCAGAAGAGAGAAGAATTTGCACATGGCAATAGTTCAACTTTGCTAGCGCCCAAGCCTGATCGTTCCATCAGTGTATCAGTGCCACCATGTGGTCGTAACAGGCATGACATTCGTTGTCATCCCTTGCTTATCCCGTACACCAGGGGTCCCCAACCCCGGGCTGCAGCCCACTATCATGCTATGGCCTACTCAGAAGTGGATGGCGCGAGTAACTGGCTGGAGCATGTGTGCGCACATGTGGTCGTAACAGGCATGACACTCGTCGTCCTCCCTTACTTATCCCGTACACCAGGGGTCCCCAACCCCGGGCTGCAGCCCACTATCATGCTATGGCCTACTCAGAAGTGGATGGCACGAGTGACTGGCTGGAGCATGTGTGCGCACAGCTCAACTGGCGCGCACGTTCAAGCAGTCCAGTTCCCTTCTCTCCCACTCCCGCTCAGCCAGGCCACCAAGCCGCAAAGGTTGGTCCCCGCTGCTGTAAACATCATGTTCTTCTAAAATGGCTGCCTGTCCATGATTGCGTTCCTCCCAAAGAGCTGAGTTCATATACTGCGCTAACCCCGGGATGGCGAACCTATGGCACGCACACGGAGCCATTTGCAGGGCACATGAGGCGTTGCCATCAGCTGGCCAGCTGAATCCAGCTTTTTTTTAAAGCCATTTTTTGCCCTCCACAGGCTCCAGAGGCTTTATAGGAGCCTGGAGAGGGCGAAAAGAACACCCCCCCCCCCCGGAGGCTTCAGGAGCTTCCCTGAAGCCTCCGGAGTGCAAAAAAACGGCCCTATGGGCAAACAGGAAGTTCACGAACGGACTTCTGGTTTGCTCATAGGGTCGATTTAAGGCCTCCAGAGGCTTCAGGGACCTCCAGGAGGTTTCCCTGAAGCCTCCGGAGGGCTAAAAAGGGCCCTAAAGAGACTTCCAGTTTGCTCGTAGGGTCCTTTTTAGTCCTCCGAAGGCTTCAGGGAAGTCTCCTGAAGGTCCCTGAAGCCTCCGGAGGGCCTCCAGGGGTGCGGGGGAGGCTGGTTTCGCCCTCCCCAGGCTCCTATAAGGCCTCTGGAGCCTGGAGAGGGCGAAAAAAGCATGCAAAAAATGTGGGGGGAGCACCTCTGATGATTTCAGATGATTTGGGGGCTGTTTTGGGGGCCTTTTCAAGGGTGTTGAGTGTTTTGGGGGCCATTTTTGGGACTGTTTTGGGGGTGGAAGACGGCCCCAAAATGGCCTGCTTTTTATGCCTTGGGGGGGCATTTCAGGTTATTTTCAGGCTGTTTTTTGTGCATTTTCAAGGCTGTTTTTGGCTGTTTTTCAGGCAGTTTTTGGTCCAGAAAACGATCCCAAAATGGCCTGCTTTTAGGCATTTGGGGGGGCATTTTCAGGTTGTTTTTTTCAGTGTTTTCAGGTCTTTTCGAGGCTGTTTGTGGCTGTTTTTCAGGCCATTTTCTGGCACTCCTATGCTCACGAAGACCAGCTGGCCAGCACATTGGAAACCAGAAGAGCAACTTGCAATGACACACATGCCCAAAGAAAGGATTCTGTGTACCACCTCTGGCATGCGTGCCACAGGTTCGCCATCCCGATCCTAACCTGTAAAACAGACACACATACATACACAGAATAACCCAGTGTTCCCAAGAAGCAATACTCCAATCTTGACTTCTGGTCATTGGTTTCCTTTTGGAGAAACAAGTTGAGATCACACCTTGGGCCAAGAGATAAAAGCATGGGAGATCCTTCTGGAGTTAACGATGTCCGTCTTCTTGTGATGTGAAGGTAAAGCCCTTGAGCACGACCACAGGATGGTTGTTGGTCACGAATCACCTGCAGAACTCACGTCCTCTCTGTCCGCTAAAATAGGGTTCTAACCATGATTGCATTCCTACCAGACAATAAGTCAGAGTTCATGTATGGCATTAAAACATGGTTTGCTTTGCCAAGGCTTCCTGATCTAAATGGGTTAGATTTCCATAATACCGTAAGCTTTAAAACACACACAGACACAAACACACACAGACACACAGCTTAGGGCTCTCAAGGAACAGCCCTTCCATTCTTGACTTCCCTTCACTGATTTCCTTTTGGGAGAAACAAGCTGGCATTATAACCTTGTGCCGTGTCCAGTGGTGAACTCTAAATTTTGTTGCCACCAGTTCTGTGGCATGGCTTGGTGGTGGGTTATGTGACTGGGTGGGCATGCCCAACTTTTTTTCACTTTTTAAAGCATTTTTTTCCTGTTGGTTCAGGCGAATAGGTAGGAGAAAAATGCTTTAAAAAGTGTGTGTGGGGGGGGGAAAGCTTCCCACAATCACGTGGTTCACAGCTGCTGTATTTTTCAGAGTATGACGCACCAAGATTTTGAAGAGGCAAATTAAAAAAAAACGTTTTTGCACTCTGCAGACTGCCTAAAAATGGCTTTTTTTCACAAAAACGGGACCGGTTTTTGTCAAAATAAAGGGCATGCATAGCCTTTAGGAGGCTTATAGTGTGCTTTTGGGGGCTGGGAGGGCAAAAACAAGCAAAAAGCAGACTATTTTTCACTCATTTTGCCCTCTCCAGCCCCGAGGAGCACTCTATAGGCCTCCTAAAGGCTCTGCATGGCCATTTTTGCAAAGGGGGTGGGGTTTCAGGAGGCCAAAAGTGCTGTATTCAGTGGATAAGATGCACCCAGATTTTCACCCTCTTTTGGGGGGGAAAGGTGCATCTTATACTCCAAAAAATACGGTAAACATCACGGAACCTCTTTTTTTCACTTTTTAAACCTTTTTTTTAGCTCCCTATTCCGGCGAACCTTAGCATTTTTTGCTACCGGTTCTAGTGACCCGGTCAGAACTGGTAGCATTTCACCCCTGGCCCTGTCATAAATAAACAACCACGAGTGAACCTAGTAGAAGAAGCTGAATTGTCAATGTTCCCTCTTCTCATGACCCGAAAGTAAAAACCCTTAAGTGCAATCACAAGGTGGTGGTGGGTTGCCACGGACTGCGTTCTTTGGATGTCTTCAGGGTGTAACTTTCCAACCTCGGGCAGCTTGATAGGAAAGCGTCCACCACCGCATGGCTGACCACGCAGAAACAGTGGACCTCTTTCAAGCGGGCGCATTTTTGGGCCAAATCGACGAGCGAGGCGTTGAGTTCGTCCGAGGAGGTGGTGCGAAGGACGAGCTTCTCCAAAGTGCCGCTGTAGTTGAGGGTGGCGAAGCGGATCTGATACACCATGTAGGCAAAAGTGTTCAGCTGCAACTCCGTCACCGGGATGTTGGGCTTCAAGATCCGTGGGATCTTCCACTGGGGGACCGTGTGGTCCAGTTCCAGATGGACGTAGAGCTGGGGATATTTCTCGCACACCAAAGCCCACAGCTCCTCCGAAATCACGGGAATGTATTTGTCCAGCCGCTCGCAGAAAATATCCAGGCACTTGAAAGTCGGCCGGCTGAGGGTCACCAGTTCCTTAAAGACCTCCTCGGAGAGGCTGGCATAATAGACCCCTAAGGTGGACAATCGGGGGCAAGACTTCAGCAGCTCAATGATTGTCTCCGGAGTGACATTGCAAACTAAAGTGCGATTGTTCAGGTACAAAGTGTGCAGATTCGGGCTGCTGGAGGCCACGAGCTGGACGATCCCATCGTCCAGGGTGAAAGGCATGGCCCGAAAATCGATTCGCCGCAGGTCGATTCGGTTCTGGCTCTGGCAGATGCCCCTGATGCTCTGCAGGATGTCTTGGCCAGAATAAAAAAATGGGTTTTCTCCTGTGCATTCGATGGACAAGGCCTGCAGCTTGTGGTTCTGCTTGGCCAGAAGGTCCAGGATCTGGCAGACTTTCTGACGGATCCCTTCCTTGGACTGGTCAAAAGCCACCTTGAGGTGCCTGATGTGGCGTAGGGACTGGTGCAAATTCTGCGGAGCGGCGTCTTCATCTTTGACCACACACCTGGGGAACAGATGGGAGGGTAGGAATGAAAAAAAAAAGACTATCATGGGAGCAGTGTTGGAATTACAGCAAATGAAAACATCATAATTCATCCAGCCTCCCTCCCTCCCTCTTGCCCCCGCTTTCTTTCTCAAAACATCTACCTGTCTGTCTGTCTGTCTATTTATTTTAGGAATCCTCCAAACATCTCATCCATCCATCCATCCATCCATCTATCCACCTACCTACCTACGTACCTACCTACTTACCTATCTATCATCTTATCTATCTATTATGGGAATCCTCAAAACATTTCTCTCTTCTCAAAATATCTCTATTATCTGTCTGTCTGTCCATCCACCCATCCACCCATCTCTCTCTACATCTCTATATAACTTTACATACATATGTGTGTGTGTGTGTGTGTGTGTGTGTGTGTGTGTGTTTTATTTGTGCTGATAAATAAATAAAGGGAGACTAGTATAGATCTATTTCAAGCTATTTAGCTCTCATCAGCTAGCCATACCCTTACTGGGATTTGAATAAATAGCTTGAAATAGATCTATACTAGTCTCCCTTTATTTATTTATCAGCACAAATAAAAAAACACAAATATAACAAAGGCAACAGTAAAAATATTGGGTTTCTGTGGTGATGGACTATTGTGACGAGCCGATTGACAGATGATGGAAGCAGCTTCCTCCCGTAATTGGGGCTTACCAGGGGTTGTAAAAATCTTATTTTTACATATATATTTCTAAATATATATATATTTAGTGTCACAACCCCTGGTAAGCCCCAATTATGGGAGGAAGCTAACTGCTTCCATCATCTGTCAATCGGCTCATCACAAGAGTCCATCACGACAGAAACCCAATTAACCCAAATAAACTCCCTTTATTTATTTATCAGCACAAATAAAACAAACACACACACACACACACACACACACACACACACACACACACACATATATATATATATATATATATATATGTATATATGTATATATATATATATATATGTATATATCTCATAGGAATCCTCAAAACATTTCTCTCTCTCTTTCTCCTCAAAACATCTTCATCATCTCTGTCCATCTATCCATCCATCCTGGGAATCCTCAAAATATTTTTCTCTCTTTCTCCTCAAAAAATCTCTATCTGTCAATCCATATCTATCTATCTATCTCTTTCTCTCTATCTCTCTCTCTCTCTCTCTCTCTCTCTCATCTATCTATCATCTATCAATTTGTATCTGTCTGTCTGTCTGTCTATCTATCGGTCTATCTATCATCTATCAATCTCTATCTATCAATATCTATCTATCTATCTATCTATCTATCTATCTATCATCTATCTATCTATCTATCTATCATCACTTAATCCATTTCCTTAGTACCTGTTCTAGAAAAATATGTATCGATGTCAGCAGATCCGACCAGGAATCAGACCCACAAGTTGGCCAACACCCATCAATCGTCATCCTTACCAGGTTGCTTCCTGTCTCAAAGTCCATCAGAAACTGGTCTGGTAGGTTTGGAGTTGGTGCGCTGTTCAAGTTCAAACCTGTGGCCTGAGAGGCCTCACTACAGCTAGTGACTGTGCAGAAGAAGCTTCATGCCTCCCTGAAACCCACTGTCTCCTTAATCAAGAGTTTATGGAATAAGACACCACTGGCAGGGTTCATACTGTGCACTAAGCCATAAATAGCAGCTTGGATTCCCTAAGACCTAGATTATACCGTGTTTCCCCGAAAATAAGACCCTCTCTCGTAATTTGTTTCCCCACCAAAAAAGGCACTAGGTCTTATTTTCGGAGGGGGGAGTCATCCGCTAACCTCACTTGTGCATGTCGCCCTCGGCTACCTTTTCGCTGTCAGGGGCCTTCAGGAGTGTCTTCTGAGGCCGCAGCTCTGTTTGATTGATCCGGAGCTTTGTTATCGGCTGCAGAGGCTTTCAGGAAACCCTTGCCGGCTGCAGAAGAAATAGGCCAGCAAGGCAGGTGTCGGGGTGTGCGAAGTCTGGCTGCAACTGTCCAAAGGCAAGTAGTAGGGCAGCTGCCTCCCCCATCCCCACCCTAGCTTAATTTTTACCCCTGCACCCTGGAGTAGGTGGGGTCTTAATTAAGGCTTATTTTGGGCACACATGTAAAAATCAAGCTAGGGCTTAATTTTGGGGTAGGTCATATTTTCAGGGAAATACGGTATGTATCAAGCCAAAAGCTACCATATTTTTCGGAGTATAAGACGCACTCTCCCCCCCCCCAAAAAAGAGGATGAGAATTTGGATGCGTCTTATACAAATTGGGAAAATGGAGCCCGTGGAGGCTGCAATAGGCTATAGCAATCCCTGATTGCTGATGATCGGGAAGTCCATGCTGAAATTGAAAGTGAAACTGCTGGGAGGCGGAGGCAGAATTTTTTTTTCTTGTGCTAATCAGACTGTTTGCTGTTTGATGCCAGGGGGTAGGTCAATAACTACAAATGCCTATAGAATGTTCAAATTATTAGACTTGGTTTTTTAAAGACTGCTTTATTATTGTTCTAGACAGCTTAACAAAATGAAGAAGTTTTTTAAAAAAATAAATGCTTGATCTGAAGAGGCCCAGTGCTATTGTATCTTCTTTTAAATAGCAGAGAACAACTATACTTCCAGAAAGCACATCCATTTTAACAGCATCTGTACAAGTATAGTCTGAAATGTAACACTACAAACAGTGTATATCGTCTGTACTGTTTGCTGTTTGTTGCAAGGAGGCAAATTGCTGGGAGGCAGAGGCAGATTTTTTCTCCTTGTTTCCCTCCCTAAAAGCTAGGTGCCTCTTATACTTCGGAGCGGCTTATACTCTGAAAAATACAGTAAGTCACCATAGCACAGTTCAGCCCTTTGCGTGCAGCCTAATCTCTAGTGCAAACACTTTTATGACAATAAAGTCCTTCTGCACCACACCTCTCCTCCTCCTCCTCTTTCACCTATTAAGCCACTTCAACTCCATGACCCGCATTACTCCCAATTCTTACCTGACTTCTGTGTAACTCCAGACACAGCCGGCTGAAACCGCTGCAGCCCACTTCTTGCAGACCTGAAAAACCACGTGTCTCTCTTGCAGGGACAAGTAGCAAAAGATGTGGGAGAGAATTTCCTCTGGGATGTAGTTCCAGGCATCTCCAACTGTCTCCGGCATCCTTCGGCAACTCTGCTCGAGAGGGTTTCCTTCTTCGCTGAAAGAAAACACGCACTAAAGTAAGACCACACCTAGAATCCTGCATCCAGTTTTAGTCCCCACACTATAAAAAAGATGTTGAGAATGCAGAAAGAGTGCAGAGAAGAGAAACCAAGATAATTAGGGAGCTGGAGGCTAAGACATACAATGGACGGTTGTAGGAACTGGGCCTGGCTAGTCTAGTGAAGGACCAGGGGAGACAGGATAACAGTCTTCCAATATCCTGCACACATTCTACATCTATTTTAGTCTCCAGCCCTTTAATCACATTAGTTTCTCTTCTCTACACTTTTTCCTAAGTCTTGACATCTACATTTACTTATATAAAATTATGTTACATTCATTAAAAAAAATCTATTGATGTTTATTCCATCTTTATTACTGTACAAGTAACTCAAGGTGGGGAACACAGACTCAGTATTCCTTCCTCCTATTTTCTCCATCACAACAACCCTGAGAGGCGGATTGAGCCAAGAGTGACTGGTCCAGGATCACCCAGCTGG